>NW_025858279.1:70471-76176 GCF_002878395.1 Capsicum annuum
GACCCATTTTTCGGGGCGTTACACACACCGATGATCAAGACTCGACTTGGCATGGCTTGTCAGACTCCCTAGGATAAAAGTTTGTAATGCCCTAAAAACGGGTCCTGAAGTGTCATATGGTGCTTGAGGCTACAAGTAGGCCCAAGCTAACCCTTTGAGCCATTTTCTACCATCAAGAACTTATTTTAAGATAGTTCAGAACATAACATCAGATTATCATCTAGCAAGTCTCACAAAATATAAATGGATACTGAAAAGAAACAAAATTTGGAGTATCCAACAACTTTGACCAACTAGTCTGACAAATCCACCTGAGAAGCCTCTACGAATAAATGTACCAAAGAGCTATTGGGACAGGACCCAAACGACTCAAACTCAAGGAGTAAAATAAAAAAACTCATAATGAAACTGGAATGTCTTAATAACACGTCCTTGGATCATGAGGACTCACCACTACAGAAGATGTAGATCAATGTGCTCGGGAATCACTATCAAGTCTGGAACTGAGCACTTGAACCTACATTACATAGAAAATGTAGCCCACATATGAATATGTGGGTTAGTACCATGGAATATGGACCGAGTATATGGGGGTGTATGCAAATTTCAATAAAACAAATATCACAAGTTTATAAAAGGCAATGCATGCTGATATAAATGACTCACTTAGCTCAAATAAAGCATCATAAGTATGGATGAATAATACATGTAAAGCAAAACACGTGAGTCATTACATAATTTCTCAATTTACTTTCTTCTCGGTTTCAATCTTATAGAGAAATCAAGTCATAAAAGCACTTCACATTAGAACATACTATTTCAACCTTTCGGGAATAATAACTTTCTCGGAAATCAAAGTGTTACCTATTATACACATTTATCTTAAATAGAATGAGGGCACACACACATATTGGGAGTTTCTCATAACCGACATAAACCATGTGAGCTACATAGAGTCCAACGTCTAACCCACGTTGGGGAGAGCTGTCCTATCCTTGCCATCACAGTAGAACATTAATATTTTATCCACTAGTGATTATTATATCAGCCTTAGGCTCACATCCTATGGGGGCACGTAGTTCTAGGGAAGTACTATACTTATATACCTCCCGTTCAGGGCTAAAGACTAATCTCGGACTTAGCTCAGATCTTTTAAAAGAAAATCCACAATAAATAGTTTAACAATTCACAACGGGAGCAAATATGCTACCCCTTTCATAATCAATCAAAAGGAGTGGATTTCTTTTCTCACTTGGTTTCAAAATCAATTCTTCCACGACCACCAAGGTCATATATTTCTTCATCATTTCAAATCATTTAAATCTCGAGATGTTTATAACACATAACTTCTCAGAAATAATAGCCTCAAATAGAGTTCAAAACCCATATATCAACATCACAATAAAATCTCTCAAGATTCATGTGTTATATTGTGAACATAAATTGATCATTTTAAAATCTAAAAATTTAAGCTTTATGAGCGACAATATCAACATTCTCATTTAATTTAACTTCTAAAACATTTAGAATATCATAATCTCATGAGACACAATATAGGGTAAAATTTATACTTTAAATTCATAGTAAAACATGTAAAACCATATATCTTCATAAATTAATACAAATTTTGGATGCAAGAATGGAAGAGTATTCTTGTTGAAAACCCCACATACCTTAAAACTTAAGCTTTGGTTGGACTTTTGACTCCGAAACTCTATTTACGAAAACAATGAGTGCTTCTTATAGCCCTCGGGGTGGGGAATCCAAATCCCCAAAAATTATTGAAAAGTCACAGTTGATTCTTGAGATATTTGAGTTTTTATATGAAAACCCTAATAGATGTTCTTGAGAGTTTTTGATGAAAATACACTTTTTTAGTGTTATGGGAGTTAAATCCCGTATTACAGATTATAGGGTTGTGAAAATTACAAAAATCCCATTAATAAAATGGATGGGAACTGCGGAATTTGGCCGGGCGCGATAAGGCAAGCATCGTATAAAAATTTTAAAACTCGCTCGAATCATACTACGACCTTTCCCCATCTCAACGCAACAAAAATATCAAGAAACAGAGGTTAGAAAGGTCACAAAATAATTCAACGAAGATTAAAGGCTAGAAAAATGACCAAGTGCTGGAACACTTAACTAAATTTCTAAGTGTTAAGCTTAACATAACTCATTATGAAGGCTTTACTGACGAGGAAATTTTTGGGGTCTTACAATGATTTTATCACGACCCGACCCGAGGCCCTGGACACGATGGGCATCCCAAACTATCAAGTCCCGAGAGGCCCCTGTCTTTGCCCAATCCACTAGTGATATTATCCGCTTTGGGCCCATGCCCGCACGGCTTTAAAATGCATCACTAGGGAGTAAGGCTTTCTTATTTATATACCCAGCATCCCTCCTATGTTTTGCCAATGTGGGACTTCTCCCTATGTTGGGGTGTTACATATATCCCCATTATGGACTCAACATTTTTGCTGAGGTTTGCCCCACCGAATGGGATTTACCTAAAATCAGGACTGAGGTTTGTCCTGCCTTACCGGGATTCGCCTACACTCAGTTTAAACTCTGGCCCATATTGACAGGGCTGACACAGGAGCAGCTATGATACTATTCTATCACGACCCGGCCCAAGGTACTGGCCACGATGGGCATCCCAAACCATCAAGTCCTAAGAGGCCCTTGTCTCTGCCCAATCCACTAGTGATATTGTCTGCTTTGGGCCCAGGCCGGCACGGCTTTAAAATACGTCACTAGGGAGTAAGGCTTTCTTATTTATATACCCGGCATCCCTTCTATGTTTTTCTGATGTGGGACTCCTTCCTAAGTTGGGGTGTTACAATAATACAGAGAACTTAGTTTTGGCCCAAGTACGACTGTCAGGACTGATGGACCATCAAACTCTTAACGGACCATCACACCCCACCATTGCATATCCCGATCAGTAATTTTAAGTTATTTTTAAAAGGAATTTTTGGTCCTTTCCTACCCTTTTTACACCTTGATATACCCAGATTGAAGCAGATAGCTTCATATTCATCCTAAGGCATCTCAAAGCTAGGGTTTCTTCCTCGAGGACAAATCTAAATTCCTTCTCTAAGAAATTCAAGATCCCACAATTAATTTTATAAATTGATTTGAGATTCAAGGTTCGCAAGTCAAAGGCTTCATGAAACCTCATTCAAGAGTATCAAAAAGAGTCTCAAGCAAGCTAGTTCAGCTAATTTCACAATCTAAGGTATGTGGGGTTTGAACAAGGATAATCCTTGCATCCTTGTGCCCAAAAATTTATTTTAAATACAGATTTTTCTAAAATTTATGATATTATAAAGTTGAGTTAGGGTTTTTCACCCATTATCATTAGTTTCAAGATTTTGATGTTTCCCGTGTATTGAAAATCAAGTAGCATGACTTTATATATTTTCTTATGAAAATTTAAGTTGGGTTTTTACCCTATATTGCCATACATTAGATTTTGAGATTTTCATATTTTTAGATGTTGAATTACATGAGCATGTTTGTATTTTGGTATACAGAACTGAAACTTCTAGATTTTAAGATGATTATGAATGTTTTGTTATCAAACATGAATTTTGAGATATTGGGATCATGAGATTCATATTATAAGTTGTTTTCCATTATCTTGATTGAGATGATTGCAAGTTTTTTGAGAAGATTGTTGTGAGCTTGAGTTAAAAGAAAGAGAAGTATGGTTTGGTCTTCATTATAGAACCTTGAGTTATTTTAAGGTGAATTTCCTAAGAGTTTTGAGCTGAGTATGGGAGTAGTGTTTAGCACCGAGTTGGGTATGTGTAATGCCCCGAGCTTGGCGCCCGAAATGCTACACGGTGCTCATGACCCCGAAGGATCATAAGCTAACCATGACTGATATATGTACCTATACACTGTATAATATATGTATATAAATGCGAAAATAAAGGTTGATTGGCCATAAGGTTCAACACTGTAATAAAACTGATAAAACATAACATCTGAGTGAGGCATCAAATACCCAAAACAACTGACATAAATTTTCTAAAAATATGATATTCTGGAAAGCCTATAATTGTCTGAACAAGGAGTAGATGGGACATTTCCCCAACTAACTCCAACTTCTAATATAACTAAATACAGAAAAGATTAAATAAAAATCATGTCTTCAGAAAAAAAAGGACTACTGTAACTGACTTAGTGATAACATGATTACTAATAACTAATATAACTTAAATAACTAATACTGAGCGACTGTATATAACAGTCTAGGTTCTGATGGAACTAGCTGAGTATCGTACTATTCTGAGTTAACTATATCTGACGGTCTTGAATTTGAAGAACTATCTGAGTTATTTTACTGAGACTGAGTGACTATATCTGACAGTCCTAAAATTTGTAACTGGAACTGTGGGAAGTAGTCATCTAACCAACATGTCCCAAATAACGCATTATAGCTGAATTGGGGTCCAATCTGTAACTCCGATTAGAAGGGTGTCAATATCACGCCACTGATAAGTACAACTGTGAGTGACCCTCATATAACAGGTTACTCTCATGAGAATGGTGGAACCCTTATATAGCAGGTGAGGAGACCTCATTTACCCTCATATAACAGGTTATGATGTCTCAAGCTATGCTGGCTACGTAGTTCTAGAATGCAACATTGCTTATAAGAATCACAACCTCTAAATAATAGGTAAGTTCCCATTCTTGGGTTCACTTGGTGCTAATTTCTACTCCCATATGAATTGACACTGAACATGAGTAATGAACTAAGTAGGCTGAGCTAACTGAGTTTTGTTGACTGACAGAATAGTCTTGAGATTTCTGAGTTACTGAGCTTTCCTGAGTCACACGACTGACTGAGTTCTATAGATCGTAACTTGACTAAGGATATCATGAAAACATGACACTGGCTCTAGGCACACAACTATATTTTTGAGCCTCCATAGAAAGTTGGAGGTTTCATACATCAAAGTCTTCATATATAATCGAAGACATCCTTATTCAACATTAGTCTTTATAAATAATCAGAGAACCAAAATTTTCTATTTTCTCATTTTAAACTACATTGACCTGATTCTCACGGCACTCGAGATATGTAGGAATCTCTATGCAGATTCTGGTCATCACAACCACATAATAATTCTTTCTCCGCAACAAGTACACTATTTTATATCCCCGGCATCTCAAAGCTCGATACTGGGGCAATTTGAAAAGAGCATCAAAAATAAATGAACACTTTCATTCCCAAACAGTCCTCCCCTGAATAAATCATTCCACATGATCATTCACCCATTATAACAATACAAGAAACAAATTGTCTGTTCTCTCGAACTATACCCGACCTAATCCACATATAACTCGAGGTATGTAGGCAACTTTGAATTAGAGCTTGGTTGAATTTTTCTTCAAAAAAATATATCTATCATTTTTGTCTAGCAAAATTGGCCACATGTCAATGTTTTCATTTGAAGACTTCCATATCATCCTTTAATGAAAAGGGAAAATTGTTAACACCCAACATTTGCTCTCCGTGCCTAAAATTAACATCTCTGGGCTGCCTGATCGTTAAAGGGAACGAAACATAATTTTCACATCTTTTTACAATTGTTTGGAAAATTATTGATAATCATCCTTCCATTAGGATTTTAATCAATTTATTGATACATTTTTACTTTTTATAACTTATTAATATTTTTTTT
>NW_025858280.1:0-1180 GCF_002878395.1 Capsicum annuum
TTCTCTTTTAGAAATATGCCTCCATGTCGACCGAGAAGAAATAATGATGGTCAGCAACCTCAACCCGCTGACCTATTGAATGAAAATATGTCTTATGCTGAATTTTGGGTGGCCTCTCAGGCGCTGGCCCAAGCTGTTACTGTAAATATTTAGGCTAACCCGGCCCCGACTCCATAGCAGCAGGGAGTTGATTTAGCTGCTGCCAGGATCCATGAATTCATACGAATGAATCCACCAAAATTTTATAGGTCTAAGTCTGATGAGGATCCACGGTTGTTTTTAGAGGAGGTGTGGAAGATTACTCAGGTGATGCATGTATCTTTGGAACATAAGGTGGATTTGGCTGCGTATAGGTTGAAAGACCTTGCTTATGACTGGGTTGTTTCTTAGAGAAAAGGTAGAGGTGAGGGAGCTATCCCTACAACTTGGCAAGAGTTCCAGGATGCATTCCTAGATAAGTTTTTCCCTTTTGAGATGAGGGAGACGAAGGTGGAAGAGTTTATAAAGCTACGATAGGGCTGTACGACTGTTAGGGAGTACTTTCTAAAGTTTAATCAGTTGGCCTAGTATGCTCCTGACTTAGTGGCTGATAATCGGGCTAGTATGAGTAAGTTTGTGATTGGAGTATCTAGTTATGTGGTTAAGGAGTGTAGGTCTGCTATGATAAATAGTGAGATGAATCTTTCTAGGCTGATGAATTATGCCCAATAGATTGAGGTAGACAAGATTAAGGAGAGAGATAGAATGAGAGGGAATAAGAGAGCTAGGTTCGAGCAGCATGGATAGGGTCAGACTAGATCACAAGGAGGGAGTCGCCCTCAGTATCAGGATTGTTCATCTATGCTAGCACCATCATCTGCTAGTGCTCCTATGCCTAGAGTTAAGCAGGAGCAAGGTAGCAGGTTATATGCATCCAGGTCCCAGTACAGTGCTGGCAGTAAGCCAAATCATCCCCTGTGACCTAAGTGTGGTAGGGCTCATTTGGGTGAGTGTTGGGGTGAGAAGAGGGATTATTTTTGGTATGGTGACATGGGTCACAGAGTTAGAGATTGTCCACAGGATGGAATAGGGCATTGTGACTATTGCCCTCAGACCCAGACTCAGACTGTTAGTGCTCCAGTTCCAGCCACTCACCCAGCCCCAACTCAGGGCGCCTCTTATAGCAATGCAGGCGGGTAGC
>NW_025858281.1:0-1256 GCF_002878395.1 Capsicum annuum
GACACAATCCATTTCCCATCGAACACTTCATCAAATGACTCGTAAAATATCTATAGATCAACAAAACATAACACAATACATTACAGATCATCCACATCCTAAGAAGTGTACAACTGAGAAAAAAAACTATAGTCCATAACTTATTAAATCAAGAAAATAGTAGAAGTAGTAGAAGAAGAACCCCAAAACAAACTTACCTACAATTCACATTTGCTTATTGACAACTACAGTCTACACATCAACAATGCTAGAATCAATGCCGCTACAAGCCATTACTGAAAAAATATAAGACACTTGTTAGTTGATGTGCAATATAACTAAGAATTTTTTTTTAATATAATGAATAGAGAATTATAAAATTCTTACCAACTTCAAGTTGCTCAAGATACTCTATATCTTTCTTGATATTAATTGGAGTAGATTCACTTCTAAGCCAATCTTGAAGAGAAATAAAAGATTGCACTAGTTTAGGAGTTAATGAACTCCTAAAGGGATCAATAACCCGACCTCCTGTGCTAAATGCACATTCAGATGCGACACTGGAAATGGGAATGGCTAACACATCACGAGCCATCTCAGCGAGAATGGAAAATCTAGGCTCATTAACTTTCCACCAACATAATATATCAAATTGTTCCGAATCTGGCTCAATTTCTTCAGTAAGATATTTTCCCAACTCTGATTTATTACTTGAACCTCCACTAATTTCTTTATGCTTCTCAAATTATTATTTTGTTCTCATTATTTCTCTTCTTTGAAAGTTTCCATTATCACTTATAGATGAAGAATTTCCAGAATAAGAAGAAGATGATGAAGATGAAGAGTTTTTTGATTTCTTAACATAATGCTCAAACAAGGCTTTCATATATAACTCTACTGAATCGGACAACTTGTCCCTAATTTCTTTTCCAAACATGTCCACAATTGCAAAAGGAACATATTCAAGTTTGTTGCGGGGATCCAACACAGATGAAATAAAGATCATTTTGTTCATTTTCTCTAGAGTACCCCAATACTTTCTAAACTTTTCCCTCATATTTGATGCCATTTTTTTCAAATTAGAATCTTCATTTTCTATCATCTCTTTCAAAATCAAATCAAGCTCAGCAATTTTCACAAAGTGTACATTTATAGTAACATATTTTGAACCAGAAACTTTCAAAGTAAGATCATAAAAAGTTTTCAAAAATTTTACCATTGTCCTCACATTTTCCCAGTCCTCACTTACAAAGGCGCCTGCCTTAGTTCTATCTTCA
>NW_025858282.1:0-5941 GCF_002878395.1 Capsicum annuum
TTAATCGTTCGTTCTACTACAGACTATTTATTTTTTTCTCTTGTTACACCTTCAACTACTTTCTCTTCAAGGACTTGATAGCTTTTTCCGGTCTCTGGTAAGGTTTTTTCTTGATTTTTGTGTAAATATACGTTTATTACATTACATTCGAATTCTTTCTTTTCTTTACTTTTGTTTTTACGTGTGTGTTTTGTCAACTTATGTGTTTTATAGATATGGCTGATCCTGTGTGTGATGTCGCTATTTTAAGAGATGCCATGAGGGAACTGCAGAAGAAGGTTCATGACCTGCATTGGGAGTTGGCCGCCGTCAGAGTAAGGATGCTGCGGGAGATCCGCAGGTTGTGGAGGGTGCTGCTGTTGCCCGTTGAAGATTGTCCGGCTGGCCATACAAATAATAATGATGTTAATAGTGATGATAATAATAATTAAGCTTTTTTTTTCTTTTATCTATGTATTTTTTTTTGTTTGTTTTATAAAAAATTATGTTTGATGCACTTGACTTTTTATTTCTTTTTTAATTTTCGTGTTGTCTATTTCTATTTTTTAACGAATGACATGTCTACAATTAAGTAATAATTTGATTCCAGTATCAATAGCACGAACATATGAGTTATCTATTAGGTTTTGTGTGTGACAGGAGCTATATTTTGTCGTTCAAAACATATTAGTAACATGATGAAATAGATTATTTATCCGTTGAAATAGATTACTAATCTGGTGCAATAGAATACCCATCTATTCTATTCATATTACGGGCATCTAGAACCCTTAAAATGAATCCAACATGAGTCTACTGTTACAACAGAACATTTATCTGTTGCCGCAGATAATGGATTTGTTTAAACAGATTGCTCTTGTATTGCATTCATGTTCGCGTGCAAGCTATTATTGGAAAAACAACATAGTGGCAGTTACCCAGATTCAACTAAAAAGCATAATCTAACTTACCAAATTCTCCTCTCAAGTAAATTCCAAAGTTAAAAGTGATTTACGAAATAAAATTTGACATATGAATTTGGTCAAAGAGCAGCAGTTGGGGTAACAACAACAACAACAACAACAATGGTTAACAAGAAGAATATGAAGATGATAATGAAGTATAAGATGATGATAATGAATCAGAAGATAATGAATAAAGCAACAGCAACAATGAACAACAAATATCGCGAAGAGAGAGAAAATAACAATGGATGAGGAGAGAGAAAAAGACGTCTTTTTTTCCTTCGTTCCCCGTTATATATTAACTAGCATTTGGATCAAAGTATAAATTTAAAAACTTGTGCGTTATTTTAAAATTTTCAAAACTTTCTTAAACCATAATTAAGTAATCGTCACCTCTACTCAATTATTAAGACTTGTGTCACCTACACCTCATTTTAAAACTCTTTTGTCACCTGTGGCCCAAATCCCCTTGTTACTTATGAAATATTACGTTTGATCAATCACTTATGAAGTATTACGGTTGATCAAAAAAAATTTAATTTTTTTTTCTTAAAAGTATTTATTTTAAACTTTGAGATTTTGGCTAAGCTTTTGGTAGTAAATATGTGTTTTTAAGAAGTACCATAAATAATTTTTCATAGGCTAAAAAAAGTAACTTTTTCCTAAAAATATTTTTAAAAAAGAGCTTTTGAGAAAACACACTTAAAAAAGCTTTTTAAACTTTGGCCAAATACTAATTGATGCTCAAAAGTATCTTTTTTAAAACTTATTGACCAAACACAACTTATTTCTCACCAAAAGTACTTTTTTGAAAAACACTTTTGAAAAAAGTACTTCTCAAAATAAACCAATTTTATGAGCTTGGCCAAAGAACCTATTAGAAAAAACCGAATATGTTGGTCATTGCAATTGTTTATTCTCTAAATCATTTTTCAATATCTATTAATACTTACTACATATCAATTAATAGAAATAGTATAAAAAAAAGCCATGTCAATTACTTTCTTTGTTCAAAATTACCTCTCACTTCTATCCATATTTTTTTGTTATTTTTGACTTATCAAAAAAAATCTATTTTGTCCTTAATTTTTTTTTCTAAGACTTTGAAATTCAAATGATCAATTACAACAAGTATCATAATAAGGGTAGTATAATAAATTCACTACATTAATTATTGTTTATAAATGAATATATCAAGTAAAAAGAAATACACATCCAGTACCTCCCCCTTCTCGAACTATGGTCAAAGTTGTTACGACACACTTTAACTTCAGAATGGATCCTATTAACCCCCCCACACCCCCACACCCCCGAACTCAATTTTAACATATTTTTGTCACTGTTGTGCTGACATGACACCTTTATTACCTAAAATGGGTCCCACATTAGCTAAAAAGAATGATAAAAAATATCACGTTAATTAAAAAGGTTGATAAAGGTACGCTAAAATTTAGTTCAGGACTTCAGGGGGTAGTAGGACCCTCGTGAAGTTGGAGTGTGTCATCGCAAATTTGATCATATTAAGGAGGTACTAGATGCTTTTCTTAAAAAAGAAAATAGTTTTAAAGAATCTTATGTATCAAGTCAAAATGTCACAAATAAAAACTAATGAAAGAATAATAATAAATTGAAAGCATGTAACGTGGGGGTTTGGGCCACAGGTGACAAAAGAGTTTTAAAATGAGGTATAAGTGACATAAGTCTTAATTATTAGTTGGAGGTGACAATTACTTTATTATGGATTAAGAAAGTTGAGAAAGTTTGCAAATAACTCACAAGTTTTTAAATTTACGCTTTGATCCCAATGTATACCTAAAATAATGGAAAACGGAGGGAAAAAAGGCGCCTTTCTCTCTCTTCTAATCCATTGTTGTTTTCTCTCTCTTAGCGATTTTTGTTATTCATTATTTCTATTTCTGCTGCTTTATTCATCATCTTCTGCTTCATTATCATCATCTTCTACTTCATTATCATCTTCATCTTCTTCTTGTCGACCATTTATTGTTGGTGTTGTTGTTGTTGGTACAACTCTACTACTGCGATCTGACCAATTTCTTAGGTCAAGTTTTGTTTACTACATCACTTTCCACTTTGGCATTACTTCATAGGTGACTTTGGTAAGTAAAATTATAATTTTTATTCGTATTTGTCATCTGGGTACACTTCTGTTTTTCCAACAATGGATAGAACCCCGATCATGAATCCAACATAAGTTTTCACAATTTAAATAGATCAATCATCTGGTGCATAAGATGAGTAATCTGTTGCATCATACGTATTATCTGTTGTATCAGGATGTTTATCTGTCATAGGTGACTTTGGTAAGTAAAATTATAATTTTTATTCATATTTATCATCTGGGTGCACTTCTGTTTTTTCAACAATGGATAGAACCCCGATCATGAATCCAGCATAAGTGCCCACAATTTAAACAGATCAATCATCTGGTGCATCAGACGAGTAATCTGTTGCATTAGACAGTTTATTTGTTGCATTAGACATATTATCTATTGTATCAGGATGTTTATCTATTGCACCAGACTAATTATCTGTTGCATCAGAATGTTTATATGTTGCACCAGAATAATTATCTGTTACAATGAATGATTAATCTATTTGAAACAACACAAATCAACCCCTGCCACAAACCCAACAGATAACCAATATGTTTCAACTCTTGCTATTGCTACTGGATTCAAAATTATTTCTTACGTCCAATTATACATCCCAAATTTCCTAATTCGATTTCTTATTTTACTTGTCCTTTTCATTAATCAAGAAAAGATTAAAAAATCTATGTTTTACCCATTGCATTTATCACTTTTTCTTCAAATTAAAATTGAAACATCATTTAATAGGGGGACTATACATCGAACGACGTTAAAAACTTTCTTCTCTTAGAAATTTCGATTGAATAGCAAACAATGGTTATTTCAAACTTGTCTACTGTCCCACCAACTGATCAGTGGGTTATGGTAAACTAGACATGTTATTAATTATTTTTCTTAATCAATGTGGCATCTCAATTTGGGACGAGTAATTTGAGACAGAGGGAGTACGAATTAAAACATCAGAGCCAAGAAAAGTAATAAACTAATCATCTGTTGAAATAGACTATTTATTTGTAGCATCAGACTTCTTATCTGTTGCAACATGAGTAATCTGTTTTGAACAACACATCAACCCCTGCCACAAACCCAACAGATAAATCTTGCTATTGCTACTGAATTCTAAATTATTCCTTTTTACGTCGAATTGTCGACATGTTTATTGAGAAGATAATAGACAGAATGAAAATTAAATATAGATTAAAACGTCAAAGATCAACATAATTTATTTATTAAACAAAAAAAATAAAAATACATATAATAGACTAAAAGAAAAATAATAATCTAATTATTATTATTATTATTATTATCATCATTATCATTGCCAGCTGGCCAATCTTCAACCGAAAGTAGCAAGGCCCTCCTCAGCCTGCGTATCTCGTGGAGCTTTCTTGATCTAACTCCTTCCAGTTCCTATGGTAGGTCGCGAACTTGATTCCGAAGTTTATTCACGGTGTCTTGCAGAAAAGCAACGTCCCACACTGGGTCAGTCATAATCTTATCTTCTAGAGTGTAATATGAAAGACGAGATGCAATAAATAAATAAATAGAGTTTAGTTGAATGAACGATTGAGTAAGGAGGGACCTATTTATAGAGGATTGAATTTGAATGAGAGGCAAAAAGGCGCGACTATTCACCTCCATATATTAATTATATTTTTGATTAAATTAAGAAAATAAATATTGTGATATAAGTCATGACTTTTCAAATTATTATTATTAATTAGTTCTTTCGAAGAACCATTTTTATTGAATTGTGGCAGCAGATTCTATATCTGTTGCATCAGATAACACATCTGTGACAATAAATATATTATCTATTGCAACAAATATAAAATATGTTTCATCAGATAGCCTATCTATTGCAACATATAATCTAACTGTTCACCTCTATAGATTTTTGATTAATGTGAAAAGTAATGACTTAATTAAATTAAGAAATATTGTGATAAGTCATGACTTTTTAGATTATTATTATTAATTAGTTCTTTCCAAGAACCATTTTTATTGAGTTGTGACGATAGATTCGATATTGGTCGCATCAGATAAATCATCTGTGACAATAGATATATCATCTGTTGAAACAATAGTGAACCTATTGCATCAGATAATTTATTTGTTGCAACATATAATCTACCTTTTTTTAAAAAAAATTATCATCATATCGTTAATCCAAATTTCCTTACTTTTTTATTTTATAAATAAAAAAAAAACACCTTTTCAAATTCCTTAATAAAATAATAACCATTTTATTATATAATAAATAATTTTAAAAAACAAATTCAAAAACAAAAATGGTGAAAAAGTTATGATCAGTTATTAAAATTGTGGTTATAAATTATATTTATTATTTATTTCCTTATTATTTATTTACAAAATATTTTTCATAGTGAATAATCGGAAAGTCATGTCTTTTTTGTTTTCACCCTCTCAATAACAACAATAACCCTTTTTATTAATAACCGCCAGATACAAATATGATGATCAATCGTAGCAGATTAACCTCTGTAGACACAAATTGCTGCTCAATCCCTACCACCAACCGTCGACATGTTGAGAACAAGGAATAAACAGAATGATTATTATTAAATACTAAATAAGAATTAAAAATTCAAAGTCGACAACAAAATGAAATGAATGTTCATAGATTTTTGAATCCCTTGGGTAGATTCAATATACAAAAGGAGAAAAATACATACATGCGCTAAAATAAATAACATTACCTAATTATTACTACTACTATTATTATTATTATTGTCAATCGGACATTTTTCATCCGGCAGCCTTGCTCTGAAGTCAGCCAAATCTCTCTGGAGTTCATCAAACTGCCTGTGAAGTTCATGCAAGGAATCTATATGAATATTCTTGTACGAATTTGGATCATCCATA
>NW_025858283.1:0-1364 GCF_002878395.1 Capsicum annuum
ACTAACTTATTATTTCACCAATATATATTATTATAATTAATTCTACTAGGAATATTGACCCATCTCAGAATCTCACCTTTTAATGAATCAAAATGATAGATAATATACACAGATCATAATAGTTATATCGAGATTGAGAATATAAGTACATTTAATAGTTTAGAGAATATATTTTTATCAACTAGTCTAAAATAATTATCTCTACTAAATCATGTTCAATACATACAAAATGCACTAGCAAGAGAAGTTAGAAATATACCTTTACTCATAATCAAGATAAATTATATTTAATCTCGTGCTACATCATTCTAATGGTTTGTCCAAATTTCCATCTACGATTGTGACTTATAACTTTAACTTATGAGTACAAGTAATTTAATCTTTTGTCTATAAGTTAAACTCTATACACCAAATCATCTACTATATAAGTTGAGGACAGAAATATGACAACGATCTATGTAATGTAACAATTTATTGAATTGAACAAATAAATAAATAAGTAATCGTTTACTTAAATAATACATCAAAACACATGGTTTATAGTATATCCTAACAATATTTCCTTTAGACACCAAAATATATCATCCTAGTCTTCATAGATTTTGAATTAAACTACTCACATTTTCATATTAGTAAATAAAAATTTATATAACTTCATCCGGCAAGTTGTATTATAAAAAAATGACTAACATCTTATTTAACTTTTATTTAGGTTAGTTATATCTTATGATCATTAGAAGTTTATATTTCACTTATAGGAATAGGCTAGTGAAAATTCCTAGAATGAATCTTATATACTGCAATTCGTTAAATGAACTCATAATTTTTGTTTAGATTTGTTATATGTTATGATCATGAGAAGTTTATATTTTAGCTACGGAACAAGCTATTGAAAATTTCAAAATGAATCTTCCATAATAAATTTCATTAATGAAATTATATAGACATCCTAAGAGACATCCAATGAAAAATCAATCACGGAAATGAAATAACAAAATATCAAAACTGAGACATGTTTGGCAAAATACAGTTACGGATATGTCTAAAAATAGCTTCTCCAGTCTTGAGAACCTCCTCGCCACATCTTTCCTTTGATAAAATTACTTGGCGTCTCAAAAATTTAGATATTTCATCGAGACCCAATGGAGACTGAATCTCTCTCAGTTGTAATACAACAAAAAAATTTCCTCCATAAAGCTTCAATTTTCTCCAAGCATCTGGGTGCGACATCTGAACACCTCGTTGCTTATTATTTGTTCACAAGAAGTATATATATTTGACCTGGAAAGAGATCAGAAAAGAATAAGAGTTAAATGATTAATCAAAGCATAACAGTTGTTAAGTCAAGATAAGCCAAAAGCAAT
>NW_025858284.1:0-1289 GCF_002878395.1 Capsicum annuum
GTTCTTGTTTGGAGCTGACGTGTTTCTTCCTCTTTGGCATGCACTTTCTCCTCAATATTCATAAAGAACTGAAATCAATATCAAAAAGTTCTTTTAGGTTTTATACGACATTTTATAAGACACAAGAAATTGGTCCTTGCCTATTTCCTTGAAACAGAAACTAGATCCATTCTGTTTCACGCTTGGTTGATATGAATTTACACTCTCCTTATCCCTGTACAACAATAATATGTCTAAGATATATGTTGATGAACACAATATGGAGTTAAAACTCAAAATTTCTCCATGATATATGCCTGTTTACACTTTGATATAATCTATGGCTAACTTTCTCTGTACAGAAAGCACAAGAAGCGACAACCTTTCTTGCTAATTGTTGTTCTTCAGTACTACATCATTCAATAATAAATGAGGTTGAGAAAAATAGGATGAATCAGTGCTACCAAAATATCCCACATTTTCAACATGGTAAAGCAGCATACCTTTTATGTTGATTAAGTACATTAGCTTTTAAACCCGAAGAAACCTGTATAAAGCAAGTTATCTGTTACCGTAAAATTTGATGATCAATTTAAGAATAACTGACGAACAATCTAACTAAAAAGAAAGTTAGGTAATAGTTCAACAGAATTGAAATAACAAGTTTACTCATCTGCATTGAAATTTGAAGATAACACTAAGCCTAAACCTGAAACAAACCTATGGATCATTAAAAGTTGAATTTCCAGCACTGAGATTAAATTTTGCTTCAGCTTCCAGACGTTCAGGAACACTCTAAAGAATATCGGAACTATTGGTTTCTTATTCAGTCTGGGGTCCAATGTGGCAACTTATACTATCTTCTCCGCCATATTCTGTGACTTCAATATCTCCGTTGCTTGATCCTTCTCCCCCACATTCTGTGACTTTGATGTCTCTATTGTTTGATCCATCAAAACTCTCCTCAAAGTGTGCAGAATCACCAACCTCATTCACTCGCTCAGAATCTCTATCATAACCTATATTCTCGGCTTGATACTTTCCATTCTTCGATAAATGGGTTGAGCTATCATAATTTTCATCAAAGTGTGCAGAATGGCCAACTTTATTAACATGCTCAAAGCGCCCTGCATAACCTACATTTTCACTAGCCTGATACTTTCCATTCTCCAGTAAAGTGGCTGCTCTGTCATGATTTTCAACAAAGCATGCAGAATGGCCAATCTCATTAACATACTCAAAGTCCCCCTCATAATCTGTATTCTCAGATCCATCATTACTAGCTTGAGAATCAGCCCCATCCTGACAGT
>NW_025858285.1:0-1976 GCF_002878395.1 Capsicum annuum
AATACTATAGAACCATAACTATGAATCCAACATATGAGTCTTTTGTTGCAACAGATGACTCATCTGTCGCAACAAATGAGTCGTCTGTTGAAACAGATGAATCTTTTGTTGGGTTCATGTTTGGGTTCTATCCATTATTTTAAAAACAACAGTAGTTGTGTACCTAGACAATAAATTCAACAAAAAGTCATAATTTTACTTACCAACGTCGCCTATGAAGTAATGCCAAAGTGATGTACGAAACTAAACTTGACCTTAAAAATTGATCGAGTAGCAACACTAGCGGTAATAACAACAATAATGGTAAACAAGAAGAAGATGATGATGATAATAAAGAAGAGGATGATAATAATGAAGCACAAGATGATGAATAAAGCAGCAGCAAAAATGGACAAAAATATGGTGAAGAGAGAGAAAACAACAATAATAAGAAGAGGGAGAAAACGCACGTTTCCCCCTTCATTTCTAGTTATATTAGGTTTTACTTGAATTAAAGTGTAAACTAAAAAACTTGTGGGTTATTCACAAACTTTCTCAACTTTCTTAATCACTAATAAAGTAATTGTCACCTACGCTCAATTTTTAAAACTTGAGTCACCTACACCCATTTCAAAACTCTTTTGTCACTTTTAGCTAAATTCCCCTAGGAGCTCGTTTCTTTATAGCTAAAAGGTGAAAGTTCATTTTCTTTATAGCTAAAAGGTGAAAGTGACTATCGAAGGTCCATTATCTTAAACTAGTACGTCCTTCATCTACTTTTATGTCTACACTATAAAAATAAACATTATTTTTAATTATTTAATTTAAAAATAAGAGACAATTAACCACTTAATTTTCAATCTATTTTTATATTTAATTGTGATAATTTTTTAAAATAATAAATTTATTATATTTAAAAAATAATATAGCAAAATTATTATTTTCTTTTTTATTTATTACTTTTCAAAGAAAATGTCAAATTATCCAAATTTCCTAATTTGATTTCTCATTTTATTTGTCTTTTTTTTTATTAATCAAGAAGAAACAATAAAAAATTTATGTTTTACCTTTTGCATTAATTACTTTTTCTTCAAATTAAAATGTAAACATCATTGAATAGGGGTATTATGATAAACTAGTCATATTATTAATTATTTTTCTTAATCAATATGTCATTTCAATTTGAAACAGGTAATTTGTGGCGGAGGGAGTATTAGATAAGTAAAAATGGTCAGAACATTAGTATATTAGAGTAGGGACACTACTCCCTCTAGTATCCCTTCCCTCCGATTTCCCTTTTGATTAGAGACACGTGTCAATTAATAAAATTAATAATTCAATTATTTCCATGATTAGCTTTTTGAAAACTACCCTCCAATTTATCATTAAATTCGGTCTAATTTTTATGCTCATACGGTGTGTTTGGTATGAATGGAAAATATTTTTCATGGAAAATATTTTTCAGGAAAATATTTTCATGGCAAAATATTGTTAGTTTCTTACTTATTTTCTTATATTTAGTTGGTGAGTGAAAATATTTTTCTAGTGTTTGGTTGATGAATGAAAAAATATTTTTCAGAAAATAATTTTAGTATTTAGATAAAGAGTAGAAAATACTTGTTAAAAAATAATTTTTGATCCCGAAAAATACTTTCTTTCAGGGTGTGCTCGATATAGAGGAGGAAAATAGTTTTTAGGAAATTAAAATAAGTTGTTTCTTACTTATATTCTTGTGTTGGTTATGCAAGTTAGAAAATATTTTTTAAAAGTATTTATATATATATTTAACAAAAAATAATGAAAACTAATAGGGTAAGAAGCGTGGATTAAGAAAAATAATTTGATTTTTTTTAAAACTAATTAAAAAATTAAATCTTTTTTCTGGAAGGGTACTGGTAGGTGGGGGGAGGGGTAATAAAAAAATTTTGAATATTTTTTTTTTGAAAAAAAAATAAAAATTTCTTTTTAAAGGGGGGGGGGGGGGGGGGGGGGGGGGG
>NW_025858286.1:0-2776 GCF_002878395.1 Capsicum annuum
TCGGCTCACTCCCATGGAGCGAAAATCAGCAACTTTGTATATTTTGCTGAATTGCCCCGAAATTGAGCCCTTTCTGAAGTTAGGAGATTCAAATTTTAACATATCTTGTTTGTTTACCCATTCCCTTAAATAAACTAATTGTGTATTCCATGTTGGATGTTCAGTTCATTTAAGACTCAATTTCATAAAAATCAAGTGTATGCATCCTTTGCATCATGGTTTAAAAATAAGGTTCGTTAGTGTATTAATGTTTCTACAAAGTTTAAATATTTACACATTCGTCAACTAAAATATATATATGTATGATATTTTTAGGTACACTATTCATCAAATGCAGCCGCATACGATAATCTCTTGAGAGATATTTCTTTAGGTCCAGTCGAAGCTAATGCAATGTCCCAATACAAAGTAAATGGGTTTAATTTTTTCACCGAACAACACTCTAGGTCAAGGAAAACAAACAATAGTGGTGTTTGGGTTAAGGGTGATGATGATGTTGATTACTTTGGCATCATACACGAGATCTTAGAACTAGAGTATGTTGGTTTCTCAATAAAAAAAAATTATCCTATTTCGATGTAAGTGGTTTGATCCAAGCACAATAGGCACAAGAGTACATAAGGAGCATAACATCATTAAAGTGAAGCATAATAGGTCGTATCCTATTTACGATCCATTCATTCTAGCGCAAAATTCTAAACAAGTATTTTATGCTCCTTATCCGTTGTGCAATGACAAGTTTGATTGGTGGGCTGTGATCAAAACAAAGCCTATAGGGCGGGTGGAAGTTGAGAATGTGATGGAGACTGCGTATCAAAATGAAATGTAGATTGATCACCAGCTACTGGACGTTGAATTAGTGGACGGTTTGAATCACCCAAAAAATATTTTTGAACAAGTTAATATTGCGGAAGAAGAGGCTGAGTGGGTAGGAGATGAGGAAACCTCCGAAGAGGGTAAATGGTTTAGTGGAGAGTCTTCAGACGAGGACGATTAGTTGTATAAGTTAAATTTATTATGTATTGATGTCCTTTTGCTTTGTACTATATATTTACCTTTATGTTTCTTGTTTAAGATTGATATGTAATATACTGTTTAAGTCTGTTGTTTTCACTTTTCCATGATTTATATAGTAATAAAAATATTCTTGTCTATATCTCGTGTTGTTGGAGCGATTTGAAGTGTGAATGAGTAACTTGACATTAGTTACTTGGAATGTTTACTTATATATTCATTTTGTAGGAACTAACAACTTGTTAAATTCACATAATTTAGATGTCAAGCAAAGGTGACAAAGGTAAGGAAAAATTAGTTGATACTACGAAACCAAAAAAGAAAAGAGAACCTACGCCTTATAGATGACCGACAGGTATTCATATATCTGAGGGTCGATTTACTGACGCGCCATCACGAGCCTTATATTCTAGGTTGTCCGAGGATTCAATACCTACTCCTACGCATGTGGGGCCACTATATGGGGCTACACCGACCTATTCTGCTTTTATGACCGTGCCACCGCCAGCACAGTACTATTGGACAGTCGCTGGCCTCTCCAGACATCTACTATCATCGATACCCACCTGCAGTAGTCACGCAGCTTCGTATAGTGATTCTGCTGGATCTATTGGGTTGTCGGATCTTTAGCTTGGAGGCACTCCATCTGGTGCTTTCGATCCGCCCACGCCAGTGCATCCACCATCACTTACTAGGCAGCCAGGAGACAAAGATGATTCTGGGAGGATTTATTTGGTTCCAGTTGCGAGAGGATAAGATTTCTAAATATAATAACGTTACTCAATTTTTCATTACTATTTTATTGTTCTTGGTGAAATTATCATTTGATCTTGTGTTGTAGGTTTAAGCCGGATGCTAGATTTGGAAAAACGGCACGAATATGCATTAGTCGGCACTTCAACGGCTACTGGACCAGCTGGCAAAAGGTTTCAGAACTTGACAGGGATAGAATGTTTGAAGAATTTAAGGTAAGGATTTAACTTATCGCCTACTTATTAACAATTTTTTAGAACTCAAGATTGAATATTATATTTTGGTTGTAGAAATTTTACCGGTCGGATGCTGCAAATGAATTTCTTATAAAGAGGAACTTTTTCCAAAGATGTAGAGGCAGATATAAAGATCTATTGGATTATGCTCGAAAGAAATCGGTAAACCTAAGTGGATTCCTGAACCCATATGGCCACGGTATCAGCGCCACTGGAATAGCCCTGAATACCAATTATTGAGGGAAAAAGGAAAGAGAGCCCGGGCATCATCCAAGGGTGGCTCCCTACATACTGCGGGTGCTAGAAGTACTCTTATTGTGAAGGAAAAATTGGTATGTAACTTTTACAAGTTTAATTCTTTGTTTCTATTTAATTTTCTTTATTATTTGAACATTGATAATTTTTTTCATTTACAGGAAAAAGAAATGGGTAGGGAACTACCAACTGATGAAGTTTTCGAGGTGACTCATCTGAGAAAGAAATTGAACCCGGCTAATGAAGATGTCTAGGTTAAACCTCATGCAAAAGTTGTCCACGTAAGAAATAAATTTTGAATACATGAATCTTTTTCTCAAAGTTGATATTATTCAACTATAACAACTTTAGTATTTTTTGACTGTTAGTATTAAATTTTCCTTGAATATATATAGGACGAATTTAGGCGTCTTCTTGGTGAGTATCGTAGTAGTCTGTCTCCTGAAAGTCAGGGTGACCCAATACCCCAGCATGTACGGAATGAGTTATGGACAAAAGCTTCGGGTCCTGCAAATAGA
>NW_025858287.1:0-1298 GCF_002878395.1 Capsicum annuum
TCTGTATTTGCTTTAAGAAAATACATTCAATATGCATAGGTATTTATTCAGAATTCTGCAAGTTTCATCTTTTAGAATCCAGAACCTATAAACTCAAAATCCTAACTTCGTCTATGAACATGCATTAAGATGTAATCAGTGGCGGATCCAAGATTTTAAGGTAATGAATGCTTGCGGTATTTATAACACATGACATATTATAACATATAATCAAAGGGTTTAACTTAGGCCTAGAATTTTTTATTCTAAGTCTCGATATATTAATAAAAATTGACTAACTATCTTTAAAAAATATGTATTTTAAAAAGTCTGGATACTTTTTAATTTTTAAAATGTATTTGAATTTATCGAAGGGGCGTCTTGGAGTAACTGGTAAAGTTGTTGCCATATAACCAGGAGGTCACGAGTTCAAGCCTTGGAAATAACCCCTTGTAGAAATGTAAGGTGAGACTGCATACAATAGATCACTGTAGTCGGACCATTCCCCAAACCCCGTGCATAGCGGAAACTTAGTGTACTTTTTTTTTTTTATGTAGCTGAATTTATCAAATTTAAATCTTATATTTGACTAGTAATATTCAATTGATAATGCCACGTATAAGTGTAGAAGAAAAATCATTACTTAAACTAACTTTAAAATATCTCAAAATATAGACTATAATAAATATCATTTGTTATATTTGTCATTTTATATAGAATTATTCTCGATATTTTTTCTTTCAATGATGATGATGATGATGAATGTGCATGGTAGGCTCCTTACAGTAGATAGGTTGATAAAATGGGTCAATGGATGTTAATCCCAAGTGTGTGTTTTGATCGAATGCTGATGAAATCATAAATCATTTCTTTGCTGAATGTTTGCTTACATGTCAATTATGGGATAAGCTCCTACATTGACTTCAGATGCAAACTATCCCTCCTACTGATGGGCCTGGGCAGTTAGCATGGTGTCTTCAGTTAGCTAAGGGTAAATCTTTACATGCTCAAATAGTTAAACTATTATATGCAGAATTTGGTCATGCCATTTGGATGGAACACAATTAGCGTGTGTTTGATAAGAAGTCTCGTGATTACTATAGTCTTTCTAGGTAAATTGCTTAGCTTATACGTGTATTCTGAGGGCCCTGACAAATCCCAAGGTCAACTCACGTCTTTTCAGTTTATTTAGCAGTAATTTGGTTATAGTGATAGGAGGAATAAAAAACAATAGTAGAGCAGAAGAGACATCAAATAACTATAAATCAACCTTTACTTTCTTGATAAATAAAACAAGCATGAAGCTCTACAAATTATCA
>NW_025858288.1:0-2821 GCF_002878395.1 Capsicum annuum
AAGAAACAAAGTTACAGGGGAACTTGCAAGAGATAGTGAAACAATTATGGGGAGGGAGATGGGTTAATTTCGCGTGTTTAGAAGCTAGTGGTACCAGGGGTGTTATTAGTAGAATGTGGAAGGGAGAGGTAATTGAAACAGGGGTACATACCTTAACTTGCAGATTTGAAGCTTTGTCCCAAAACTTTAATTGCCACATCACAGGGGTCTATGCTCCAAACTGTAAGGTTGAAAGAAAAGAAGTATGGGATGAGCTAGGGGCGGTGAAAGGGATACTTGAAGGTCCCTGGGCAGTATGTGGGAATCTCAATGTGTGTAGGTTTCCAACAGAAAAAAGGGACTGTCAAAGAAGGACCTCTGCGATGATAGAGCTATCAGAAACCATTGAAGACCTGGAACTCACAGATCTGCCCCTAGAAGGAGGAAGTTATACATGGTTTAGAGGAGACACTAATAATACAACATCAAGGATAGACCGAGTTCTATTCTCAGTAGAGTGGAGTGAACAATTTAATAGGGTAAAAAAGAAGACTGTACAGAGACTGACATCAGATCATGTACCTATTAGCCTACAATGTGGTCCTTGGGATAAAAACAAATCATACTTCAAATTCGAAAATTGGTTGCTTAACACCGAAGGGTTTGTAGATAGAGTCAAAGCATGGTGACTCTCTTTCACTTACCAGGGAAAGCTAGATTATTTACTTGCTTACAAATTAAAAGCTCTGAAAGGCAAGCTAAAGGAATGGAGTAGGGAAGAAAAAGGAAACCTATCTTTGCAAAGATTTACCTTGCTAAGCAGAATGACAGCCATGGATACTATAATTGAGAGAAGAGCTTTGACAGAAAAGCATCTGCAAAGGCTGCAACATTTGTTGAATTTGAGGAATTGCTAAAAAATGAGGAGATTGCATGGAGACAAAGATCTAGAATGTTGTGGCTGAAAGAACGTGACAACAATACTAACTTCTTCCATAACTCCGCCAATGCCTACAAAAGAAGCAATTACATTGATTACCTATAAGTGCAAGGGGAGATAGTGAATGAACCAGGCAGAATAAAAGAGGAAATCGCATAGTTTTGTAAGAAATTGTATACTGAAACAGAGAATTGGAGACCAACTGGAAACATGAGAAACTGCCCCACAATATCAGAAGATGAGAAAGCACAACTACAAGCAAGATTTGAGGAACAAGAAGTGTTCAATTGTTTGAAGATGTGTGCTGTGGACAAAGCTCTGGGACCTGATGGGTACACCATGGGTTTTTTCTTAAAGTGTTGGGATGTCATAAAGCAAGATGTTATGGATGCTTTTCATTATTTTTATGAAAGTGAGATTTTTGAAAAGAGCTTTAACGCCACATATATTGCTCTAATTCCAAAGAAAAAAGGGGCCAAGGAGCTAAAGGACTTTAGACCAATTAGCTTGATAGGAAGTTTTTATAAGCTTTTGTCTAAAGTGCTAACTGAGAGGTTAAAAAGGATGATGGCTAAGCTAGTAGATTCTCAGCACATGGCTTTCATCCAAGGAAGATAGATTATGGATGCAGTGTTGATTGCTAATGAAGCAGTCGATTCAAGGCTGGCTCAAAAGAAACTTGGAATCTTATGCAAATTAGATATTGAAAAAGCTTATGATCATGTGAATTGGGGGTTTCTATTTAACACACTCAAGAGAATGGGATTTAGGGAAAAGTGGATTAGATGGATTAGTTTTTGCATGCCCACGGTGAAGTTTTTAATACTAATCAATGGTGCACCTGAAGGCTTCTTTGCATCCCAAAGGGGTATAAGACAAGGAGACTCTTTGTCCCCCCTTTTGTTTATCCTTGCCATGAAAGGTCTTAATAATATGATCAAGACTGCAAAAGACAATAGATGGATTTAGGTTTTGAGGTGTCAACAAGAAATGGAGATAGCCTGGAGGTGACACATCTTTAATATGCTGATGATACAATGATCTTTTGTGGGGCAGAAGAGGAGCAGATAAGATATTTTAGAATAGTTCTAGTACTCTTTGAATGCATTTCAGGTTTGCATATTAATTGGAGGAAGAGTCATGTGTACCTATTAATCTAGTTCCAATTATTGATCTTCTTGCCTCAATCTTGGGAGGTGAAGTGGGAGCCTTACCATCTATATACTTAGGTATGCCTCTGGGGGCTAAATCAAGATCAAATGATATATGGGACTCTGTTTTGGAGAAATGTGAAAAGAAGCTTTCTAGATGGAAAGCCCAGTACTTGTCTATTGGGGGTAAACTTACCTTGGTTAATGTAGTTCTTGATGCCCTTCCAACTATGCTTACTTTATTTTCAATCCCTGCAGATGTGGTACAGAGGCTGGATAAGATTAGGAGGTCCTTTTTTTGGCAAAGAAATAGAACCAGAAAGGGTTATCACCTAGTCAAGTGGTAAGTGTTGATATCTGAAAAGGAACAAGGAGGTCTAGGAATGAAAAATTTGAAAAACCAGAGCAAAGCTATGAAAATGAAATGGTTGTGGAGATATGCTCATGAGCAACATTCCCTATGGAAAAAGGTGATCAAATTGAAGTACGGAGAATTAGATGGTTGGGTTACTAAAGAAGCAAACAACCCATACAGGGTTACTGTCTGGAGATCTATCAGATGTTGGTGGCCTATTCTTCTTAATCACACTACCATTTCAGTCAATGATGGTGGAAGAACTGCTTTCTGGAAAGACAAGTGGTTAGGTAATAGGAGTTTGTCAGTAGTGTTTCCAGATTTGTTTGATTTAGTGCTAAACCAGAACAGTAATGTGGCAGACATGTGGTCTCCTCAAGGGTCGAATCTACTCTT
>NW_025858289.1:0-5785 GCF_002878395.1 Capsicum annuum
TCAGAGTCGCCACTTGACATAATTCGGTGTGCCAAGTCACCTTTGAAAAATCCTTTTCAAAATAATTTAACTCTTTAAGACTGGTTTTCGAACAGAGATTCCGGCTAAGGAATTCTGTTGACTGAGGGAAAGGTGTTAGGCACCCCTCGGTCCCGTGGTTTGACCACGATCGCTTGGTGGAGCGTATCGGCTAATTTGACACTACGAAATGTATAAACCACACAAAACACTCAAAACAATCAATCAACAAACAAAACAAAACAATCCAAAATTTAATGTCCAGTCCAATTATACAGTCCAAAATAAAAAATGCAAAAATGTAAACCTACGCTAACCTAAACTATGCTCTACCCGATGCCTCGGGCCTTGATCACGAACATCCTTCACAGACAAAATCCTTCGGGGCATTCCCCGGTGAGTAAATACAAATGATCTTGGAGTATTCCCCAACGAATGAATACAATTGATCCAAATTCATAAAATAAAACAATTCAACAAACATTTTCAACATTCAACAATCCAAAAGTTCTAAATTTGCCTACCCAACTTAGTATTTGCTTACTAAACTCGATTTATCGCAATTCCAACAAATTCAATATTATCGATGATCCAAAATTAATACTAATTCACTTTATCGCATTTAACCCCTTCCCAAATTTCTTTTAACACATGAATTTTAACATGAAGGAGTTATCAAGCCATATCAACATCGGTTTCATATCAACGACTAGCTAACCAGATAAACAGCACCAAGTATCAACCAAATACTCAATCAATTATCGTCAAACATATAATGATAATAAAAGAGTAAAGTCAAGAATTGGACCTCGAAAGCTTTCAATTGACTTGAAAAAAAAGATGAGAGTAGCTCCGAGAACCTTAACGAACACTAAAATCTCGACTATGATCCAATTCTAGCACAAAAATCCCTCGAAAGACAATTCAAAAAGAGAACCCATGAAGGACAGTGAACAAACTCTACTAGGTATCGAGAAACGGAGACCCAAAACAGATTACGATGAACCCACTGAGGTAAATAAAACCTAAATCCAAATACAGTACCAACATTAAATTATTTTAGGATCGATTTGGAAGAAGATGCTGATGGTGCTACTGCTATTCACTTGTTTTCAGTGATCTCGCCTAAAAATTAGAAAGAAATAACAAGATATGTTGGGGTTTTCGGAATGGTGCGGATTAATTTGAACAATCGGCGTTGATCTCGGCGAGAATCTCGCCTGAAAACTAGAGAATCAAACTCCCTCTCTGGTTTTCTTTGTGATTCTTGGTGCGTGTGTGTGCCTTGGTGAGATTCTGTGGGATCTGTGCGTGTATCGCAAAGAAGAAACCAAAAATGGAGTCCTTTTCTTTTCTTCAGTGATTTCTCGTATATCTCCCTCCTTTTCTCTCTCACTACTTTCTCACAGCTCTGTGTGTGCGTGCCTTGTCAGCTTCTTGAGTGCCTGTGCGTTCTTGCGAAGAAGAAGAAAGAAATAAGAAGAGAAAAAATGGTCTCCTCTGACCTCTTGTGCGTGCTCCTTTTTTTTGTGATCAAGAAGATGATGAGTATGTTCTCCTTTGCTGTATTGTGTAAAAAAAACATCCCCCCCTTTAATAGTGTGTATATGGTCAAAAGGAACAAAAAACGTGAGGGGTGGGCTACCTAAGGGTGAGATGGGGTAGGGGTGGGGTAGTGAGGTGGTTTATTTTGATTGGGTAGGTTGTTAGGATAAGATAAAATTAGTTAGAGGTTATTGTTTTGTTATTTTGTGGAGGGATTATCATATGGATGAGGGTGTGTGGTAAGGTGAGTTAAAATAAATAAAATTGAACTTGGGATGGACAAAATTATGTGTCTACAGCATGCCCCATTTGAATGTAAACATGAAGTGTTTTCAGACAAAGAAGTAGACAACGAGATAAAATTTTGTCCCGACCATTATTAAAAAAGAATGAAATAGAAGGAAGAAGAGCAATCGGGTCTTGATTTAGGACATCCTACCTACCCAAGTTGTGAGGGAATCAAGTCACGGGTATTTCAAAGGATTTGAAAGAGAAGGACAATACCGAGTTGGAGATTCGAGTGAGGTTCCATCGAGGTTCTGATCGCGGCTCTGTCATTACATCAAAAAATGAAAAATTACAAGAGTTAAAAGGATAAATAAAATTACCAAAGTCCTATCTATGCAGCTTCTTTGAACTCTTGACTTAAGTTTCATCACTCTATTCTTCAGGCGGGCTCCTGACTTGCAATTTTTCAATTTGTTGCTTGGCTTTCAATTCTTTCACCTTGTTGCTTGACTTTCCATTTATTCGCCTTGTGCTTCGGGCGGGCTCCAATGTTTCTTGAGTTATCAAAATAAGGAAGTGCGTCTTCTTACAAATGCCGCTTAAATCACCCAAACAACGAAGTGCGTCTCTTTACAAATGCTACTTGAATTATCGAAATAAGAAAGTGTGTCTCCTTACCAATGTCACTTGAATTACCCAAACAAGGAAGTATGTCTCCTTACAAATACCGATTAAATTACCCAAACAAGGAAGTGTGTCTCCTTACAAATGCTGCTTGAATTACCAAAATAAGGAAGTGCGTCTCCTTACCAATGCCGGTTGAATTACCCAAATAAGGAAGTGAGTCTCCTAATAAATGTTGCTTGAATTATCCAGACAGGGAAGTGTGTCTCCTCACAAATGTCACTTGAATTAACCAAATAAGAAAGTGCGTCTCCTTACAAATATTGCTTGAATTATCCAGACAGGGAAGTGCGTCTCCTCACAAATGTCACTTGAATTGCCCAAACAAGGAAGTGTGTCTCCTTACAAATGCTGCTTGAATACCCAAACAAGGAAGTGCGTCTCCTAAAAAATGTCACTTGAATTGTCCAAACAAGGAAGTGTGTTTCCTCACAAATGCTACTTGAATTACCCAAAAAAGAAAGTGTGTTTCCTTACAAATATTGCTTGAATTACCAAACCAAGAAAGTGCATCTCCTTACTAATGTCTCTTGAATTACCAAAAAAAAAGTGTGTCTCCGAGGGATTTAGGATGATGATTTTTTTACCATGATTTGATTATCAAACCTGTGCAGCAACTTTGCTTCTTGCATTTGTAGAAGTGAGGCATTACAACCATTGATATTTATGCTCTGAAGTCCTTGATTTGAAGGTAACATGTTTCCTATTTCATCAAAGAAAACTTGTAAGTTTAAAAACAGGGTGCTGGTTTGTGGCTTTAGCTTTCGCGACAATCGCTCTTGCCGCTGTCACATTTAATCTTGCTTTCAACTATTAGCATATGTCATTGACTCGCTGCATCATTGATTCGAACTTAGATTATTAAGAGTGACTCTTAAACAAACACATTATTTTTGCTTTGCCATACTTCTCAGATAAACCCTTTCTATAAATTCCCAGACTTGTATGTTGATAAAACTTTCTGCATGCCTTATTTTGGCTCACAATCATGTATTTTTCATATGTTGGCCTTTTGTCTTGCTTTGTGCAATTGAAGAAGTTGGTAGTCAGTTTTGAAATTTTTTCTCACTCATTTCAACATGGACTTGACTCTAAGACAAGAGAAAAATGACAGTGATTTTTATTTGGACAACTGACCCAAGAAAATAAAATAAAAATAAAGAGACGAAAGAAAAGACAATGAATGTCCCCATTTGAGACAAAGAAATAAAAATTTTTTATCTAAAAATGACAGTCAACTCTAATGATTATGCCATGCATTTTGAATTAATCTGCCTGATTTTTCCATCCACACTTTCACCAATTGCTGTTGAGTTAATGGCCTTGAAAATGAGTTGCTTCATTAGGTCAATGGAATTTAAGACCTCATTCGACTAGTGACACCTTGAAGGGTTTTTACCAATAAGCCTCTCTCATTTTCTTTTTCTCAGTTCATCATTGTCTTATGGTGTCTGTGAGGGTTTTTCACTATTGAGACTCTCTTATTTTCATTTTTCTCATCTCACAGTCGTCTTACTGTGCCCGTGAGGATTTTCACCGATAAGACTCTCTTATTTTTATCTCTCTCGACTTACCATCGCCTTATGGTACCCGTAAGGATTTTCACCAATAAGACTCTCTCATTTTTATTTCTCTCCTGATTCCTTATGCTGAGGAAGACAAGTAGTTCCCAAAATACGCCATCATATCCCTTTCATGCTTAGCCTTAATATTCTCAAAGATTGATCTGAAGGTCTTTTTTTGGTTGTAACTTGGCTTTTGGATAGGGTTAGAAAGAAAGGATGACATGAGGCTCAAACGACACTTGAAGTGGGGTAGGATTTACAACTTTTGGAATCGACTCAAACAATGAGGATTAATTCATGCCCGAGTTTCTTTTAACTGGGTGACTCTAAATTATTTATTTGGTTAGACTAAGCCCAGAATAGGGCAGCCTACGTATCTCACCCCCGACAGAGGAGAATTAGGTCATACTTAGTTCTGACAACTTACTTTTTTTTGCTTGATTCTGATTTTTGTTTTCTTTTGTTGACTCTTTTCTCTTTGGGACTTTTCTGACTTTATTTTTCTTGACACTCTTTTTTCTTTTTGGACACATTTTTTCTCTCTTCTTTTTTTTTCTAGAAACTTTGTGACTCTATTCTTTTGCTCGACACTTTTCTTTTAAGTTTTGCTGACTCTATCTTGATTCCAAAAGAGAGGTATGTAAGAAAATAGGACTAAAGCTCAAATGAGGTAAACAAAGGAAGACACAATGTTTGGATAACAGAATAAAACGCGTTCATCATATCAATCCTTGAAAGTACTATTAGATAGCATGCAAGTGAAAGTGAAAGATGAAGATCATTGTGACATCTCTTACAACATTAACTTTGATTGAGTCTGTGCGTCACTATTTCTTCCACAAACTCTACCTTTGTTGTACATTCCTCACATCGAATGACTCAAGATTTTGTGGAGCTGATTTTCGTTCTTTGCACGCAGCCGCTATTTGACCTAATTGAGACATGTCTTTCAATTGATGACTAAGTTATTCTTGTGATTCTCAAAATAAGTGCCTTAATTTTCAAAGAAGGCTTCAACTTGTCACCAAATGTCTCAACACTCTACCTATTTCCTCAAATGTTCTCTTTTACTAACTTAAACCTCTGATTCAATGTTTTATGGTTAAGCTGGATTTTAAGATCCGACTGAAAATTCCTCAGGCATGTCACAACACTAGAATCAACATGAAATATGATATGTAAAGAAAACAAATACATATTTAAAACACAAAGGGAAAGGGACACTTTATTTAGTTGAAATAAAAGATAGAAAGGTTTGAATATAAACGACACAAGGACAAAACAAGATAGATCCCGAACTACAACCTTGAAATAATTCAAAAAATAGAAAATAAAATAAAACAAACTACCAGACCTTTTCCTAGTAGGGAGAGGGGTGACTTCTCAATTACTCAGTCTGACAACTTAGCCACTGGTTTTCATATCAGCATGACTAGAGCTTCCACCATGATCAACGTTCTGCACTATAATTGATCTATCTTGAATCATCTTTTCAATTTCTCTTTTCAAAGCATGACAATCTTCAATACTGTCTCGCCCCAAAATCCCATCGGGCCGGACTGGCACCCGAAGCCGAGAAGGCCCGGGAGAACCCATTCAAATACCTGTACTTTCACTTACATGTCACCAAAAATTTGGACAGCACTTCGTTGCATATAGAAGGGTCTAATTACCTGTATCAGCACAACACGCACAAATATATATATATATATAATACTTGGCCGTCGGGGCCACCACATATACAA
>NW_025858290.1:0-3304 GCF_002878395.1 Capsicum annuum
AACAATATGAAACCCAACCCAACTCTCGAAGCATCACAATACACCATGAAACCATCAACACCATCAGGCAAAGTCAAAATAGGGGCTGAAGTGAGTCAAGTCTTCAACTCCTGAAAACTCTTCTCACAGGATTCGGACCACAAGAACTTTACTTTCTTTTGGGTCTACTGAGTCATAGGAGACGCTATAGAGGAGAAACCCACTAGGGTAGAAACTAGGATAGGCTCAGAAATAATCTCAGGACTCATTTCAAAATTCACAGCAATCAAAGGTGTAACATATGAGTAATTGGATCCAGGTTCCAATAAAGCATACACATATAACTAAAATATACGAAGCATACCAATAACAACATCGGGAGAGTCCTCTTATTCCTGGTGAGATGGTAAAGTATAGAATCTATTCTGGCGCTGCCCACCATCATTGTTAGAAGAGGCACCCTGAGCTGGGGCTGGGCGAGTTACTGGAACTAGAGCACTAACAGTCTGAGTCTGGGTCTGAGGGCGATAGTCACGACACCCTTGTCCATCCTGTGGACAATCTCTAAATCTGTGACCCATGTCACCACAATAAAAATAACCCCTCTTATCTCCCCAACACTCACCCAAATGATCCCTACCATAATTAGGACACAGGAGATGATTTGGCTTACTGCCAACACTGTACTGGGACCTGGATATATATGACCTGCTACCTTGCTCCTGCCTACCTCTAGGGATGGGAGCACTAGCAGATGACGGTGCTGGGATAAATGAACGATCCTGATACTGAGAGTGACTCCCTCCTTGTGATCTAGTCTGACCCTGTTCGTGCTGCTTAGACCTAACTCTCTTATTCCCTCTCATTCTATCTCTCTTCTTAATCTTGTCTACCTCAATCTGTTGGCCATGAGTCATCAGCCTAGAAATATTCATCTCACTATTCAACATAGCAGACCTACACTCCTTAACCACATAACTAGATACTCCAATCACAAACTTACTCGCACTAGCCCGATTATCAGCCACTAAGTTAGGAGCATACTTGGCCAACTGATTAAACTTTAGACAATACTCCCTATTAGTCATAGAGCCCTGTCTCAGGTTTATAAGATCTTCCACCTTCATCTCCCTAATCTCCAAAGGGAAAAACTTATCCAGGAATGTATCTTGGAACTCTTACCAAGTTGTAGGGATAGCTCCCTCACCTCTACCTTTCCTCCAAGTAACAACCCAATCATAAGCAAGGTCTTTCAACCTATACGCAGCAGACTCCACACTATGTTCCTCAAATACATATATCACCTGAGTAATCTTATGAGGATCCATGGTTGTTTTTAGTGGAGGTACAAAAGATTACTCAAGTGATGCATATATCTGAGGAACATAGTGTAGAGTTGGTTGTGTATAGATTGAAAGACCTTGCTTATGACTGGGTTGTTGCTTGGAGGAAAGGTAGAGGTGAGGGAATTGTCCCTACAACTTGGCAAGAGTTCCAGGATGTATTTCTTTATAAGTTTTTCCCTTTAGAGATGAGGGAGGCGAAGGTGGAAGAGTTTACAAACCTGCGACAGGGTTCTATGACTGTTAGGGAGTAATGTCTAAAGTTCAATCAGTTGGCTAAGTATGCTTTTGACTTAGTGGCTGATAATCGGGCTAGTATGAGTAAGGTTGTGAATGGAGTGTCTAGTTATATGGTTAAGGAGTGTAGGTCTGCTATGCTGAATAGTGAGATGAATGTTTCTAGGCTGATGACTCATGCCCAATAGATTAAGGTAGAAAAGATTAAGGAGAGAGATAGAATGAGAGGGAATAAGAGAGCTAGGTCCGAGCAGCACAAACAGGGTCAGACTAGATCGCAGAGAGGGAGTCGCCCTCAGTATCAGGATTGTTCATCTATGCCAGCACCATTATTTGCTAGTGCTCCCATGCCTAGAGGTAAGCAGGAGCAAGGTAGCCGGTCATATGCATCCAGGTCCCAGTACAGTGCTGGCAGTAAGCCAATCGTCCCCTGTGTCCTAAGTGTGGTAGGGCTTATTCGGGTGAGTGTTGAGGAGAGAAAAAAGGTTGTTTCCATTGTGGTGACATGGGTAATAGAGTTAGAGATTGTCCATAGAATGGACAAGGGCGTCGTGACTATCGCCCTCAGACCCAGACTCAGACTGTTAGTACTCCAGTTCCAACGACTCGCCCAGCCCCAGCTCAGGGCGCCTCTTCTAGAAATACTGGTGGGCAGCGCCAGAATAGATTCTATGCTTTACCATCCCACTAGGAATAGGAGGACTCTCCCGATGTTGTTACTGGTATGCTTCGTATATTTTAGTTTGGTGTGTATACTTTGTTGGATCCTGGATCCAGTTTCTCATATGTTACACCTTTGATTGCTGTGAATTTTGAAATGAGTCCTGAGATTATTCCTGATCCTATCCTAGTTTCTACCCCAGTGAGTGATTCGGTTGTTGCCTAGAAAATATATAAAAAGTATCCTGTTACCCTTCTTCATAGAGTTTTATTGGCTGAGACTCCAACTCTCCAGTCTGTTAATGTCGTCAATGAGTTTTTTGATGTCTTTTTGAATGATCTCCCAGGGATACCTCCTGATAGAGAGATATAGTTTGGGATCGATCTTCTTCCCGATACTCAGCCCATTTCTATTCCTCCTTATCGTATGACCCCTGCAGAACTTAAAAAGTTGAAAGAGCAACTCAAAGATCTACTAGATAAGGGTTTCATAAGGCCCAGTGTTTCTCCTTGGGGTGCTCCTGTGTTGTTTGTGAGAAATAAAGATGGCTCTTTGCGTATGTGTATTGATTACCGCCAACTGAATAAAGTCACCATAAAAATAAGTACCCCCTTCCAAGAATAGATGATTTGTTTGACCAATTGCAAGGTGCAAGTTATTTCTTAAAGATAGACCTTCGTTCCGGCTATCATCAACTCAAAGTTAGGGAGTGTGACATCCAGAAAACTGCTTTTCAAACTTGTTATGGCCATTTTGAGTTTTTTGTTATTTCTTTCGGGTTAACTAATGCCCCAGCAGCGTTTATGGACCTCATGAATCGAGTGTTCAGACTATATCTGGATATATTTGTCATAGTGTTCATCGATGATATACTGGTGTACTCCCGTAGTGAGGATGAACATTATGATCATCTCCGAACTATCTTGCAAACCCTTGGAGATCACAAGTTATTTACCAAGTTCAGTGAGTGTGAGTTTCAGCTAAGGTCAGTTGCTTTTCTGGGTCATATCATTTCTTTCGAGGGTATTAGAGTTGATCCCCAAAAGACCGAAGCTGTTAGAAATTGGCCTAGACCTATTTGTCC
>NW_025858291.1:0-3368 GCF_002878395.1 Capsicum annuum
AAATAAGTCATCGATTCTAGTAAGTGGATACTTATTCTTGATGGTGACTTTATTGAGTTGATGGTAGTGTATGCACATTCTGAGAGAACTATATTTCTTTCGCACAAATAAGACTGGTGCACCCCACGTGGAAATACTGGGTCTGATGAACCCCTTATCTAAGAGATCCTTCTACTGCTCTTTATGGTGTCATTCTATATGGCGGAATAGATATAGGCTAAGTATCTAGAAGAAGATCGATGACGAAGTCTATTTCCCTTTCGGGAGGAATCCCTTGAAGATCTTCAGACATCTAAATATTCATTCATGATTGGGATTGAATCAAGACTGGGAGTTTTAGAAATAGTGTCCTTAATTCAAACAAGGTGATAGAGAAATCCTTTAGATATCATTTCTCGTACCCAAAGGTAGAAAATAAGCTGACCTCTGAAAGCGGAAACACTACTCTTCTACTTTAGGATGGGTTCATTTGGAAACTGGTACTTAACTATACTATGTATGCAGTCGACTATGACATAGTTGGAATGAAATCAATCCATTCTGAGACTGACATCAAAATCCATCATCTTTAATTCGACTAAGTTTGATGAAGTGACATTCTAAAATATCATAACCAAACAATTCTTGTATACTCGTGGGGCTATGATATTTTACCTACTGGGGTAGAGAATGAAAAGGGCTCTACTAGAATTTTATGACTGATTCTGAAATCAACTGCTATATAGGAAGTAGTAAAAGACAAAAAACCTCCTAGAACTAGCAAAGCATAAACATGTACATGAAAGATCTGTAACATACCAGTAACTACATCAGGTGAATTTTCCAGATCATGCCGGGACTAGAGAACATAGAATCTGTTTGGATGTTGCCCACTAGCAGTTCGACAAGTGGGACCCTTCTAATTTACGTGATCGTACTGAGCTAAGGAGCAGATATGACTCTGATAACCGGACTTGGGGTAGTCTCTGACTCTATTGCCTGGCTTACCACATTCAAAACGGATATCGCTACTAGCTCTGCAAGCACTCTTGTTGTTCTTACCATAAGTCTGACAAAGGGGATTTATTCGGGCATTGCTGACACTGCCGTGAGACTTAGAGCCTGGCGCCCTATATCTATTCCTATCCCTAAACATAGCAGCGGGAGCACTAGCTGAAGAAGGAGTTGGAATTGCTGACTAAGGACGAAACTAAGAATGGTTTCCTCCTTCTGATTTGGGCTGAGAAAAGTTGAAACTACCTGTCTTTTCTCTCTTATTCTTCTCCTCCCTCATCTTAATCTTTTGATCTTCAATCTACTGAGCATAAGCTACAATCCTGGCTAAGGTCATGTCACTATTCAATATTACAGACTTACACTGGTAGACCACACTACCATTCATCCAAGAAACAAATTCCTAATAGAATAAATACCATTAATTTTAGAAACTAATACTTGACGTTCTTTTGATGAAATTTATTAGGAAACTTCGGGGTATTACAATATCTCCCCCTTTGGAACATTCATCCTATAATAAGACTGACTGATAGTAGATAAAATATAAGCTGAAGTACATAATGAACATGAACAACTAAAGCATGACTAACATGCCCGACATTTATACTGAGCATGCATATCTGATGCATTATTTCATGACTTAACTGACTCATGAACACATGACTAAGATTTCTAATAACTGAGTTTCTTAGAAGGAGAATGCATGTCTGATACACAAACACATGACTAATCTGATGCATAAACACATGACTAAATATGCAATGGTAATTTGTACCAAGTTTAAAAATGGAATCCTGAGCATGAGGCTAATATCAAGTTATAACTGAAATCTGGACTTTAAAACTTCAAAGCTTAAGGAGAACTATTACTTTGAGCTAGATCTGAGTTAGTGGAGAAGATGAGAGGACACTTGGTACGCATGTCTACTTCTGCTTCCCAAGTAGCTCCCTCAACAGACTAATTCAGCCAAAGAACTTTGACTAGAGGGACTTTTTTGTTCCTCAGTCTACGAGTCTGATTGTCAAGAATTTCGACTGTAAACATTTCATAAGAGAGGCTGTACTTAATATCTAAACTCTGAATAGGGAATACAATCGCTGGGTCACCTATGCACTTCTTAAGTTAAGAAACATTGAATACTAGATGAACTAAGGCTAGATATGAAGGCAATTCGAGCTCATAATCTACCTTGCCAAAGAGATTGAGAATTTTAAAGGGACCGACATATCAAGGACTGAGATTTACCTTCTTTCAAAACCTCTTCACTCCCTTCATAGGTGATTTCTTTAGATAGACATAGTCACCAATCTCGAATCGAGATCTTTTCTACGTATATCTGCATAAGACTTCTGTCGGCTCTGAGCAGATCAGAGTCTTTCTCTAATTAACTTGAATTTCTCTATGGTATCAAATACAAAGTTAGGCCCTAAAACTGAGGCCTCACTAAGTTCGAACTAACCAATCAAAGATCTGCACCTCCTAACTTAGAGAGATTTGAATAGAGCCATCCGAATACTAGAATGACAGTTATTGTTGTATACAAACTTAATCAAAAGAAAGTGGTCATCCAAAATACCCTTGAAATCAATTGCACACGCCCTTAGTATATCTTCTAGGGTCTAAATGGTCCTTTCTACTTGAACATTTGTCTGACGATTAAAGGCTGTACTGAGGTAAATTTAAGTATCAAGACCCTTTTGGAATGATTTCTAGAAATAAGAGGTGAACCGGGTACCTCTGTCTGAGATAATAGATAATGGGACACCATGTAATCTGACCAACTCCTTGATATAGAGTTTTCAATAATCCTCTTCTGAATAAAAGGTATGAACTAGTAGGAAATAAGATGATTTGATCATTCTGTCTACAATGACCCAAACTGAATTATGCTGATGACGAGTTTGAGAAAAAACCATGACGGTCCATGTTCACTTCTTCCCACTTCTAAGTAGGAATACTTAACTCCTGCATGGACCTACTAGGCTTCTGATGCTCTATCTGAACATGCTGACATATAGAGCACTTAGCCACAAACTCTGCAACATCTCTTATCATACCACTTCACTAATAGATCTCCTAAAATTCACGGTACATCTTTATGGCCCTTGGATGAATAGAGTAGTGCGCACCATGTGCTTCTGCAAGAATTTGCTGCATTAAGTTATTTACGTCTGAAACATACAGACGGCCTTGATAACGCAATACACCAACTTCCCCTTGGGAGAAAACCTTTACTTTTTAATCCTTGACTGACTCTTTCAACTTGACTAGACCGGGATCTCTATCTTTCTTTTCTTTCACCTCAAAAACTAGAGATGTTTCTGAACTACTCTGAACCTATATGTCACCCTCCTCTGTATCAACTAAGAGAA
>NW_025858292.1:0-3115 GCF_002878395.1 Capsicum annuum
CACAAGGGTAAAAGGATTACCCTTGTTCAAACTCCACATACCTTTGATTATGAAATTGGATGAACAAGCTTTCTTGAAACTCTTCTTCTTACTCTTGAGAGAGAGTTTTTGCAACCCTTGAACTTGGGGAGCATAAATCTCAACTCAATTTGGAAAATCTATGGTGGATTCTTGAGATTCTTGGAAGAGGTTTTGGATAATTAGGATTTTTGTGGAGAGAAAACTTGAGAAAAACCTCATAGAATGCTTGTAAATGACTCTAATTTGGTGTTTGCACGGTTTAAGAGGCTTGGAAAAAGTCCAAAGTGCCCTTTTTGACTTCTGTACGAAACTAGAAAAAATTGAACTGGGAACCTAATTTTATGGGCCACCGTGATGCGCCACATCGCAGTGGCTCACTAGAAATTGACAAATAGGAATCTAAGAGTCACCGCGACGCGGAGCCATCGCGTTGTCCCATTGGTTGGGACCTGAAATTTCAGTGCGACGCATCACAATTGTGCTAGGCCATTGGAAATTGACTAGGGAAATTCTATATGGCTAACATGATACTCACTTAGGAAGTCACTTCTCAATCTTTTAGGGCCAGAGCCACGCCTCACTTGACACGCCCTAAGGCTCATTCTACGAGAGAATTTTTGCGGGTGTTACAATATCTTCCCTTTGAAAATATTTGTCCTCGAATGTCTCTAGTTAGACTAAGAACATAGGAAAAACTGAGTACACATAGCTGAAGAAAGTTGCTAAAATAGGCTGAAAATCTCTCTAAACTTTTGAATGCCTCGGAAATTACAAGAACTCATACAAGGATAGATGCAAATAGTGAACTTTAGATTTGAAGGGCTGAATTAAGGAAGAATAATACCTTCAGATTAATCTAAACTTGCGAAAAAGAGGTGCGGGTACTTGGCTCACATGTCTGCTACTGCCTCCTAAGTAGCACCCTCAACAGACTGGTTCCGCCACAAAACTTTAACCAAGGGAACTTCTTTGTTCCTTAGTCTACGGACCTGAAAATCTAGGATCTCAACAGGAATCTCATCAAAGGAAAAATTATTCTGAATATCGGTATTCTCTGAAGGATTTACTACAACAAAATCACCAATATGCTTCTTAAGCATAGAGACATGAAAAATAGGATGAACAACTAACAACTCTGCGGGTAACTTAACCTCTTAGGCCACCTTACCAACACGGCTCAAGACTCTATACGGGCCAACATAACGGGGACTAAGCTTTCCTTTTTTATCAAACCTTTTCACCCCTTTTATGGGTGAAATATTCTAGTATACCAAATCACCCACTTCAAACTCAAGATCTCTTCTCCTCATATCGGCATAAGACTTTTGACGACTCTGGGCGATCTTCAACCTCTCTCTAATCAACTTAACTTTCTTCATAGCTTCAAATACTGCATCAGGCCCAATCACGACAGCTTCACCCACTTCAAACCAACCTATGGGTGATCTACATCTCCTACCATACAAGGTCTCAAATGGTGCCATCCCGATGCTAGCATGGTAACTATTGTTATAGGCAAACTCTATCAATGATAAATACTCATCCCAACTACCTTTAAAATCAATAGTACATGCCCTCAACATATCTTTCAGGGTTTAAATGGTCCTCTCAGCCTGACCATCTGTCTGCGGATGAAAAGCGGAACTCAAAAGGACTTGGGTACCAAGACCCTGTTGGAATGCCCTCCAAAACTGAGAAGTAAATTGAGTGCCCCTATTAAAAATGATAGAAGAGGGAACTCTGTGCAGCCTGACTAACTCCTGGATATACAATCTAGCATAATCCTCAGCTGTATAAGACGTATGCACGGGAAATAAATGCGCGGACTTAGTCAGCTTGTCTACAACAACCCAAATAGAATCATGATGACGACGCAAAAAAGGTAACCCGATTACGAAGTCCATATTCACCACCTCTCACTTCCAAGTGGGTAAACCAAACTCTTACATCACACCACTAGGTCTTTGGTGCTCTACTTTAACCTGTTGGTACATTGCATAATTTGCTACAAACTCGGCTATATCCTTCTTCATATCATTCCACCAATAGATTTCCCGTAAGTCACTGTACATCTTGGTAGTGTCGGGATGAATAGAATACTGCGCGCCATGCACTTCAGCCATAATCCTCTGCCTCATATCATCAACACACGGAACATACAATCTACCTTGCAATCTCAATACGCCATCTCCCCCTTAGGAGAAAACCTCTACCTTTTGGCCCTTAATTGACTCCTTCAGTCTGACCAAACTAGGATTTCTATCTTGCTTTTCCTTCACTTCCAAAACTAAAGAGGATTCGGAACTACTCTGCACCAACGTACTCCTCTCGGCTGAATCAAGCAACCTAACACCCAATCTAGCCATACAATGCACATCGCGAGCTAACTCTTTCTTACCTTCCTCTACATGAGCAACACTACCGATATACAATCTGCTAAGGGTATCTACCACTACGTTGGCCTTGCTCGGGTGATACAATACACTCATATCATTGTCTTTTAACAACTCTAACCACCTTCTTTGCTTAAGATTCAACTCCCTCTGAGTAAACACATACTGCAGGCTCTTATAATCAGTAAACACATCAACATGAATACCATAAAAATAGTGTCTTCAAATTTTCAAAGCAAAGACCACAACAGCTAACTCAAGATCATGGGTTGGGTAATTCTTCTCATGTGGATTTAACTGTCTAGAGGCATAGGCTATAACCTTACCTCTTTGCATCAATACACAACCCAAACCAATTCTAGAGGCATCACAATACACCACAAAACCATCTGTACCATCAGGCAAAGTCAACACAGGGGCTGAAGTAAGTCGAGTTTTCAACTCCTGAAAACTCTTCTCACAGGAATCTAACCACTGGAACTTAACTTTTTTTTGGGTCAACCAGGTCATGGAAGTCACAATAGAAGAGAAACCTTCAACAAAATGGCGGTAGTATCCCGCTAGACCCAAGAAACTTCTAATATCAGACGGAGAGATATGTCTAGGCCAATTTCTTACTGCTTTTATCTTTTGGAGATCAACTCTAATACCTTCGGCTGAAATAACATAACCCAGAAAGGCTACAGACCTTAGCCAAAATT
>NW_025858293.1:0-1691 GCF_002878395.1 Capsicum annuum
GAAGTAACGAACTAATGTGTTTTAACGTTTAAGTAAATTTTAGATACATTTAAAATTTTTGTCCTAATTAAGAATGCGGCGCACGCATCCTTTTGAGACATTTCAAGGATGTAAAAAATACACCTTGGTAAATATTTTTCTAAAATTAACTTGACAAATACTTTTTGACTTTCACTGATTTATTTAATATAAGATAATACACAAGTTTTCGGTATAATAAAATGAGCGAATTTAGGCCTTCAGACAATTTATCGAAATAATTTTAGTTAAGCATAAGTCAATGAAGCGACCGTGCTAGAACCACGGGACTCGAGGGGTGCCTAACACCTTCCCTTCAGTCAATGGAATTCCTTACCCGGTCTTCTGCTTTTGCAGACCAAATAAAAGAGTCATTTTCTTTCGATTAGGGATTCAAAAAGGTGACTTGGAACACCATAACTCAATTTCAAGTAGCGACTCTGTAAATAAAATAATCCCTATTCAAAACCGTCACTTTAATTGGAAAAACCCTTCGACCTCGCTCCCTCGGGGGAAAAAGGGGTGTGACACTCGCTTTTATTTATTTTTGAATATATTTAAAATTGTATTGATGTGTGGCTTACCGATAGTAGTACTTTTCGCCTTACCACGAGTTTTGGTACATTTTTCGCGCCTTTGAGGTATTTATGAGTCGTCCCATTTTTCCAAGTTTAGATAAGCACCTAATAGGTTTAGAATCTACCCAACTCAAATAGATCGGCTTTAAAATGATATGTTAATTTTACTATAACGATGGTTGTTAGCAGAGTTTTCCAACTTCATCATTAATTTTCACCTGGTATTAAACTTCTACCCTCATCTCGGTTATGAACCTAAACTTATTCTTTTACCAATTATTCTCTCACAAATGATTTTCCCCCTCTTTTCTTTTTATTAATAACAATAAAGTTTGAATATATTCATAACTCGTCTCTTTCTTCCCACATCAATAAATTTATTAAGCTTTAAGAATATTGGTGTAGACCCAAAATAATACCCCAGGAACCCAAAATATATAATAAATTATGCGTGATTAAACCATAAATATAACTTTAACAAAATTGTCAATTGAAAAATGATAATAAATCTATGGTTTCTTTTCTTTTCTCTAAGTTCCTTATCCAGATTATCTAATTTACTTTCCTTCACTGTTAATACTTGCTTCACACCACATCAGCCAACCTATTTTTCTTAACAATAAGTTCCTTGTTCGCCACTTCCAAGTAGTTTTTTTTTTCTCCTTTTCTTTTGCATGCATGAATGCATATAGGTCTAAGATTCTAGTCTGCAACACAATTATACTAATCGCATGTCAACCTAATATTACATTCCTTATACTAATAACTTAAAACTATCTCATTTAACTTTTGAAACTAATCTAGTTAACTTTACTTCGGAATGACAAACTAGTTATAAATAAAGACATAAAGTAAAATAACAAATTACTCATAATAAACAATATAAAAATCATGAAAAGAACTTTATTCATGCTTTGATTTACAACAAAACTTATCAAAATAAATAATACGGAATCGAATAAAACCTGTATGATGAACTAACTGAAAAAGAAGCACGAATGAAGCCATCGAAACTTAAACGGGAACTCGACTCGATCTTTTACTACTTTTCTTCCCTTTTCTCTTGTTTTCCCTTTAATTTTCTGTTTTTTTTTT
>NW_025858294.1:0-2030 GCF_002878395.1 Capsicum annuum
AGTTTGATGAAGAAATTCTAGACTTGCTTCTATTTGATTTTCTACCGGACTCTTGAGAAATATTTAGAACTTTATATCAAATTTTGCTTTCGATGACGTGATTTCTATAAATTTTGTCAAGAGTACCGTTCTTAATAAAGAGATGAGATGAAAGTCTCAAGGTTCCTTTTTATCTGATGTTTTGGTGACTGACACTTGGGGGAGAAGCAGGAATCATGGTTTTCAAAATAAAGAACACTATAGAAGTAAATTCAGAAGCAAATTTAAGGATATCGAGTGCTATAATTATGGATTAAAAAGACACACAAAGAAATTTTGCCGAAAGTTGAAGAAGGAGAATAGAGACAGGGAAAAAGAGAGAAAAGGTGAAAATGAAAATGAAAATTGCATAGCCTCCACCACCACTTGATGCAAATTTAATAAATATTGCTTGTGATAAGTAAAGCTGGATTGTGGATTCTGGTGCCGCATCTCACGTGACATCAAGGAAGATTTTTTTTCTCATATTATACTCCAGGTGACTTTGGAGCCTTGAGTATGGACAATGAGACTATATATAAGATGGTTGATATTGCTGGCACCCAATTTTGGCTCTCCATGCTTAAAATTAGCACTTATAGACTTTATGATCATTAAAGTGCATAAAATGTAATTTTTCACATATTTTTTATGCACATATTTTTTTTACGATAAATATATTCAATTCACACATTATTTATATATAAATTATTTATATCATTTTAATACATATTTTAATTTTATATTTATAAATATTTATTTTTTTCTTCATCTTTTAATAAACCTAAGTATGGTCGGGAGCCACATTTATGGATTCTGAAAGATGTCTAACCCCTTCCCTTCAGAATAATTTGAACCCTTACCTGAAATCTAAAAATGATTTCGTAGATTGAAAAAAAAGTTATACTTGTTAATAAATAAATAGGTTTCCTTATTTTTTCTTAAAAATTAGGTGACGACTCTGTGTAAATTAATTATTTTTAGAGTCCATAATGTCGTGCTCATTCCAACCTTAGAAAAAAATATGGTATAATAATTTGGCGACTCTGTGTATATTAATTTATTTTAGAGTCCATAATATCGTGCTTATTCTAGCCTTACAAAAAAATAGGGCATGACAGATATTAGTACAATTTATTTAAAAACTAGAATTGGATCTAAACTAGTTTTAAACAATATAAAACATGCACCTAATGTTCATTTGCACTTGATTACTGTTGGCGTGCTAGATGATGAGGAATATGTTAGTACCAATCGTGGAAAATAAAAACTCATTAAGGGTTCTTTTCTTGTGGCTTGTGGTGACAGGCGTTGTGGTCTACACTGAACTACGACTTCTATTTGTGCTAATATGGTAAATGCAGTTGAAAACGCTAGCTTTTCAAGATTATGACATAAAAGGATTAGACACATTAGTGAAAAAAGACTTAATGTTTTGTCCAGAAGAAATTACTGTTAGATTTTGAAAGTATTAAATTAGAAAAATGCAAGCACTACTTGAATGAAAAACAAAATAGAGTTTCTTTAAAGTCTCATCCTCCATAAAAAAGACAGAATTACTTGAGCTAGTGCATTAAAATTTATATGGTCCAATGAAGACAAATACTTTGGATGGTGCCCTTTACTTTGTTACTCTTATTGATGTTTACTCAAGAAATTTTTGGGTCTATGTCTTGAAAACTAAAGACCAAATGTTATGTGTCTTTAAGCAGTTTCAAGCTTTTATTGAAAGAGAAACGGGAAGAAAGTTGAAGTGTATTCGTACTGATAATGGTGATGAATATTGTGAACCGTTTGACAAATACTGCAAGCAACAAGGTATGTGACGCAAGAAGAATTCTTTCAAAACTCCTCAGCTGAATGGTTTGGTGGGAAGGATGAACAGGACTTTGATGGAAAGATTCAATTGTTTGCTTTCTGAAGTAAAGTTGTCAAACTCCTTTTTGGGTGAGACTTTATTAACCGTTGCACATGTTATTAACTTATCTCTTGTTGTTGCTTTGCAAAGTGAT
>NW_025858295.1:0-1316 GCF_002878395.1 Capsicum annuum
GGGCGCTACACACCGATGATCAAGACTCTACTTAACGCGGCTTATCAGACTCCATAGGACACCTTAAAACCTTAGGATTTGATACCAAGTTTGTAATGCCTCAAAAAATGAGTCCCAGAGTGTCACATGGTGCTTGAGGCTACGACTAGCCCCAAGCTAACCCTTTGAGCCATTTTCATTCTGTTCAACACAAATTAATGGGGTTTCCATAAATAACCCTCAGATATCAACAGAGTAATCATCGTCCAAGAATAAAAGAATTTCAGAAAGATAACAAAATATGACTTATTAGTTAACTCCCAACATCTATACTAGTCTGACAAGCCTCTAAGAAAATCAATAAAACCAGCGAGCCATTGAGACATGCCCCAACTGACTCATACTCAGTTATCAAATGTAAAAAATTTTGTGAAACCAATATCAGACATCACATCCTCAGAACATGAGGACTCACCATAACAGAGGATATAGAACAGCGTGCCCGAAGAATCACTGTCAAACCTAGAACTGAGCACCTGAACCTATATTCCGAGAAAATACAGCCTACATCCGAAGATGTGGGTCAGTACCATGGAAAAGAATCGATTATATGGGGCTGTATGCAGTTGTATAAACATCATCATCATAAATATTTACAAGAGATATGTAGGATATATGAAAGACTCACATAGCCCGAAGAAAATCATCATAATCATGAGAGGATGAAATAAGTACAAAAACACATGTGAGTCGTCATATAATTTGTCAATCACTTTCAATTCATCAAGAATATCAATTCTCATAATGTAAATATCATTTAAATTTTTCGAAAGAATAACTTTCACAATTCCACTTTCAAATCACTTCACCATTCACCATAGACACAAGGAAACACACACACACTGGGAGATTCTATCACTGACATAAACCATGTGAGCTACATGGAGTCCAACGTATAACCCACGTTGGGGAGAGCCGCCCTATCCTTACCATCGGAGTAGGACTATCGATATCAAATCCACACAAACTAGTGATCACTATAAAAATCAGCCTCAGGCTCACTCCTACGGGGGCACGTAGTTCTAGGGAAGTAAGATTGCTTTATACCTCTCACTCGGTGCTAAAGATTTCTCCCAGACTTAGCTCAAATCATTTCGAAGATAATCCACAACAAAATAATTTCAGTAATATATAAATATACATCGGGAGCCATCATGCTTCCCATCTATCAAAATCAACCACATTGTGGATTTATTTCACACTTGAGTTCAAATCAACTCCATTAAGACCAAAAGGTCAAATCATTCAAAATATCTCAAATATTCAACATCAACGTT
>NW_025858296.1:0-3566 GCF_002878395.1 Capsicum annuum
GTAAATAATTGACCCATTTAACCCTTGGATGCATCTTTTAAAATTGTTAATAATTCCCAAGCGGGATCTTTAGCTCGACACAGCACTGTTGCGCCCTTTCACGCTATTTTAACAATTAGGAAATTAAGGGATGGCGCGACGCGGGGATAGCACGTTGCCACATCCTTTGTGACCTGGAAATTTGGCACGATGTGGGGGGAAATAGCACTGAGACACTGGAAAATGGATAATTCTGAATTTGGACCCTGGTGTGAGCGCCATAATCGCAAACCCCTACTGGGGTTTGCCAGCTGCCATTTTTTCTTGTGGCGTGGCGCGCCACTGACTATAATGGTGATGTTTTACTATAGAAACTTAAAATAGTCATAACTTTTGACCCGGTTATCAGATTTGGACAAATATTATAGGCATTTAAAATATTATTGAATTTCCCACATGACTTGTAAATTCCTCTTGGATAAACCGCTATTCAATTTTGAAGAAAATACTAGAATTTCTTGATCAAAGATATTGTTGAATCTATATGTATAACAATTTGTCTAGGCATTTAATCAAACATATTGTAGGCATGGTACATGTAAATATCGTTGTACAATAAATAAACATTATGGTACAATTCTATTTTCATCATTCTAGGGTTTAGTCATAGGTTTGCATGAATCTATATCAATAATAATTTAACCCACATAAAATTTGTCACCCAACATTGAGTAAAATTCAATTTCTAACCATCCACATGAACAACAGCAGCCCAATCATAAGATTCATAAGAAAATCCTTAAACTTGAATTTAGAAAAAGGGATTCTTGGGCCTCAAGGACGAAAGGAGTTCATGAATGAACACAATGCATACCTTTATTCTTGATTTTGTGAGGATTGACGGTGAAATATTCTTGAATTCGAATCCCCAATAGAAAGCCTAGCTTGTTCTTGGGAGAAACATGACAGAAACTAGTATATTCTGGGTAAAGAAGAGGTAAATCACGTGGCCACTGGGTTTAAAAAGGGGTAGACAATTGACACTTTTAACCCTTGGATGCATCTCTTAAAATTGTAAAAATTTCTCGAACCGGACGTTTAGAGTAAGGAGGTTCTGCAGGCCGTGTCGCTGTCGCGCTGTGTCGCTTCATTTTGAAAATTGGGAAATTAAGGGATGGCGCGACGCGGGGCCATGCGTTGCCCTTCCTTTGTGGCCTGGAACTTTACTGCAATTCGGGGGAAATAGTGCTGAGACACTAGAAAACGGATAATTCTAAATTTGGGACCTGGCGCGATGCGCCATAATCGCGGACCCCTACCGAAATTTTCCAAATGCCATTTCCTCTTATGGCTCGGCGCGCCACCGACTATTTTGGTGATGTTTTACGAAGAGAACTTGAAATAGTCGTAACTTCTGACTCGGTTATTGGATTTGGGCAAATCATGGTACTTGGAAAGATTGCTGAATTTCCCACATGACAACCATGGGAAAAACATCATTCAATTTGGAAGCTAATACTAGACATTCTTGATCAAACATATTGTAGAATCTACATGTATAATAATTTATTTAGGCATTTAATCAAACATATTGTAGGCGTGGTACATGTAAACATCGTTGTACAATAAATACACATTATGGCAAAATTCTAATTTCATAATTCAAGTGTTTAGTCATAGGTTCGCATTAATCTATATCTATAAAAATTTAACCCATATAGAATTTATCACCCAAATTTAACCCATATAGAATTTATCACCAAACCTTGGGTAGAATTCAATTTCTCACTATCCACATAAACAAGAGCAGCCCAATCATGAGGTTTATATGAAAATCCATAAGCTTTCATTTAGAAAAAGAGATTCTTGCGCTTCATGGACGAAAAAAGTCTATGAATGAAAACTATGCATACCTTAGTTCATGATTTTGTGAGGATTGACAGCGAAACATTGTTGAATTCGAATCGCCAATAGAAATCCTAGCTCCTTCATGAAAGAAACTTGTGAGAAACTATTATATTTTTTGTGGAGAATAGCTAAATCACGTGGCCACTGGGTTTAAAAAGGGGTAAACAATTGACCCATTTAACCCTTGGATGCATCTTTTAAAATTATAAATATTTCCCAAAAGGGATCTTTAGCCCGACACGGCACTGTTGCGCCCTTTCGCGCTATTTTAACAATTAGGAAATTAAGGGATGGCGTGACGCGGGGCTAGCACGTTGCCACATCCTTTGTGACCTGGAACTTTGGCACGATGTGGGGGAAATAGCGCGTACACACTGGAAAATGGATAATTCTGAATTTGGACCCTGGCGTGATGCGCCATAATCGCGAACCCCTACTGGTGTTTGCCAGCTACCATTTCCTCTTGTGGCGCGGCGCGCCACTGACTATAATAGTGATGTTTTACGATAGAAACTTAAAATAGTCATAACTTTTGACCTGGTTATCAGATTTGAACAAATATTATAGGCATTTAAAATATTATTGAATTTCCCACATGACTTGTAAATTCCTCTTGGATAAACCGCTATTCAATTTTGAAGAAAATACTAGAATTTCTTGATCAAAGATATTATAGAATCTATATGTATAACAATTTATCTAGGCATTTAATCATACATATTGTAGGCATGGTACATGTAAATATCGTTGTACAATAAATAAACATTATGGTATAATTCTATTTTCATCATTCTATGGTTTAGTCATAGGTTTGCATGAATCTATATCAATTATAATTTAACCCACATAGAATTTGTCACCCAACATTGAGTAAAATTCAATTTCTAACCATCCACATGAACAACAGCAGCCTAATCATAATATTCATAACAAAATCCTAAAACTTGTATTTAGAAAAAGGGATTTTTGGGCCTCAAGGACGAAAGGAGTGCATGAATAAACACAATGCATACCTTCATTCTTGATTTCGTGAGGATTGACGGTGACATATTCTTGAATTCAAATCCCCAATAGAAAGCCTAGCTTGTTCCTGAGAGAAACTTAAGAGAAACTAGTATATTTTGGGTAAAGAATAGGTAAATCACGTGGCCACTGGTTTTAAAAAGGGGTAGACAATTGACCCTTTTAACCCTTGGATGCATCTTTTAAAATTGTAAAAATTTTCCGAACTGGACGTTTAGCGTGAGGAGGTTCTGACAGGCCGTGTCGCTGTCGCGCTGTGCCGCTTCATTTTAACAATTGGGAAATTAAGGGATGGCGCAACGCGGGGCCATCGCGTTGCCCTTCCTTTTTGGCCTGGAACTTTGCTGCAATTCGGGGGAAATAGCACTGAGACACTGGAAAATGAATAATTCTAAATTTGGGATATGGCGCGATGCGCCATAATCGCGGACCTCTACTGAAATTTTCCAAATGCCATTTCCTCTTGTGACGTGGCGCGCCACCGACTATTATGGTGATGTTTTATGAAGAGAACTTGAAATAGTCGTAACTTCTGACTTGGTTATCGAATTTGGGCAAATCATGGTACTTGGAAAGACTATTGAATTTCCCACATGACAACCATGGAAGAAACATCATTCAATTTGGAAGCTAATACTAGACATTCTTGATCAAAC
>NW_025858297.1:0-4655 GCF_002878395.1 Capsicum annuum
CATACAACAATCTTCATCAATAAGGACCGCTCACTCTCTTCCCATCATAATTGTTTATCCCTACTATCTTGACTAAGGAAAGGAAGCTAAAAGATTGGACATGAGGACCTAAAAATAAAGAAATACTATGCACGACTTTACACTCAACTGAGGTTTGAGGAATCAAGTATTTAATATCATAGTCTCATCAAAGAAGTCTAGTCTGGGGACACGCACGGTGCAAACCCAAATTCTCTTGATTATAAAGGTATTTCTTAAGTACTTGGACTTAACATACCGCAAAACTTAACTACGAAATGAACTATAATTCCATATCTTGAGAACTAGGAGAGTACATGATTCTTTACGATATGAGCAAACATGAATTATGATCATGGATCTAAAACATAAGTCATAAGTAGGTATTGGGATACTAATAATACTGAAATAAGGATAGGTCGAACATCATTAATTCTCACAACTATTCTACAACTTACTGGTACATCTATTAGAGTCTAAAAGCTTGACTTGGTTATTCGTTCTATCATCTCCCCCTTAGGTTCAAGCCATCACTCTAAGGCCATGAGCAAATATCTAAACTCTTAGCCGAACTGCAATCACTTGCTCTAGAGTCCTGGATATAATGACACTTATGCATAATAGAACTTATCCTGAATGACTATACTTAAAGGCATAAAACTAACTCTCAATACTACCTGCTGAGTTACACCTTATCTTTCTGTAGCCCCAATAGTCATTATATAATACTCAAACACTTATTAACTTGAAATTAGTGCAACCCTATAACACCTCGAGCAACTTCCTCATCATACTTACAACATTATAACTAATTACGAGTCAAATAAATCCATGCTCCTACATAAACTGCTCAAGCCTACTAGATCACTTCCATCCAATAAGCATCACCAACAAGTCACTCATTGTATCCATCTTATCTATCCTCTACTATTCCAAACATAGTGTCTAGTTCTAGCTATAGTTAACCATAACTTCACACTATGTTTATACATGCCAAACATCCAAAAACACTAGTCCGCCAAAATCTCATAACGATAATGGTCAATCAAAATCATATGGTCTATCTTATTAAGACTCTCTAGCACCTCCTTCCTCTATATTTCATCGCTAAATACCCCTTTTTCATGCTTCAAGAAAACAACAGTTTATCTTAACTAACAACTCTATTTCTTGACCCTCCACCATACCAACATACAAGGCCACATCACCCCATTACTAGATCAGTCACACCCATGAAGACTCGACTGTACATACATTTCATAAATCACTCTTACAACCTTTATTGACACTATACCTCTAAACCCAAACTTTTTATCGTCACAAGAAAATAAGACAAATCAACAAGATAAATAATAAGTAGCCAGTGAATTGAAATAGGCCTCACACGGCTTCACTAGACTTTGATTTTACATTTTGAAAAAGGAATTGAGACAAATAACAAGGCAACTATGCTAGTGAATCGAAAGAGCCCCACACGGCTTCACTAGACTTTAAGTTTTCATCAACACAACATTTTTCCAAAAATAGACACTTATACTCAATAATCGATGATCTGAGAATACATATTTTACTCTATGAGGGACCATAACAGGATATTTTTCATGGACTTTCTTGGTAACAATCGATTCACCCGCTGGGGTAGAAACTAAGATAGGCTCAGGAATATTTTCAGGACTCTTTTCAAAATTCACCCAACCAGAGGTGTAACATATGCAAGAAAATTGGATCCAGGCTCCAACAATGCATAAACATCAAACTGAAATATACGGAGCATACCAGTAACAACATTGGGAGAGTCCCCTTACTCCTGGCGAGATGGAAAAGCATAGAACCTATCCTAGCACTGACCGCCAGTAGTGCTAGAAGAATCACCCTGAGTAGGGGTTGGATGGTATGTCAAAGCCAGGGCACTAGTAATCTGAGGTGTATGAAGCTTGTCCTGACGCTGATTACTATTGGTACCAGACGTGATACCCTGCCGGCGCAGATCCTTACCCTTCCGAGATACGATTCTACAATCCCGCAACCGGTGGCATGGATTGCCACATCCAAAACATACGTCACTACCTGCTCTACACACTCCCTTATGGCTCTTACCACATTCTCCGCAATGCGGATAAGTGAGAACACCGTTCTTACAATTTTTTGACTTAGAGCTTGACGCTCTACCTCGACTGACATTTTTATACTTAGCTATTGGGGCCTGCTTTAATAGAGGAATAGGTGTTGAAGATATCTGATGGAGCTGGGAGAGGTTATTACCCCTTGATCTTATCGTAGAGTGATTGATTCTAGCTTCCTGATTGATCCTACTCTCCTTTCCCTCATTCTGCTGGGTGTGAGCCAAAAACCTAGATAGAAAAATATTCTGTAAGTTGATCTGAGTAGTTATTGCATTAGCTAAAGTAGTAAAAACAGTTCTGAACTCTGCGTGAGAGACATATCCGCCGAAGGGATCTGCTTGAACGGGCTGAGGGGCTGATTAATTTTCATTACTTCGCTCACTAGCTTCACTGGATGACATGTTCTGAAAATGAAAGGTGGATACAAATTAGGCTGAGATTTGAACTTGAGCTTCTGCTCACTGGCACGATATAAGTACTAAAAGAAGGGATAACATTTTCCTAAAACGTCTTGTAGCCTCTTGCTCATAGATGTGGCGCGCTACACATCGATGATCAAGACTCTACTTAAAGAGGATTGTCAGACTCCCTAGGACTCCAATAACCTTAGGCTCTAAGCCCCAAGCTAACCCTTTGAGCTATCTAACACTCTCATAAGCTTATTTTATGTTCAACATAGTCAAAAAATCTAAGCATCATCCTTCAATTCTCAAAAACACTAGAATAGATAAATGCAGAAAGTAACAAAATACGATATCTCATGACAACTCCAACCATCTAGTCTAGTCTGACAAACCTCTAAAAATTAACAAAATCAGAGAGCCATTGGGACATGCCCCGACTGAATCATACACACTACCAAAAATAAATAATTCGAATGAAATAGGAGTCTAAATATCACGTCCTCGGATGATGAGGACTCACCACGGCAGAGGATGTAGATCAGCGTGCCCAGAAAATCACTGTCAAGCCTGGGACTAAGCACCTGAACCTACATTTTGAGAAAATGTAGCCCACATCCGAAGATGTGGGTTAGTACCATGGCAATGTACCGAGCATATGGGGGTGTATGCAATTTAAATGATCAATATCATAAGCATTTATAGGAAACATGCATGATATAATAAAAGACTTACCTAGCTTGAATAAAATCATCATAATCATGATAGAAAAAGATATCTCAAGTAAAACATGTGAGTCATCATAGTAAGTTCTCAATTCATTTCATCATGGTTTCAAGCCATCAAGGTAACCAAATCTCATAACAGTTCTCTTTAGAATATAGTATTGCAATCATTTCAGAAACAATAACTTTAGGAAAAACCACCATTTCAAACTTATATCATCATCTTAGATAGAAAGAAGACACACACACACAGTGGGAGATATCATAATCGACAAAAACTATGTGAGCCACATGGAGTCCAATGTACAACCCACGTTGGGGAGAGCCGTCCTATCCTTGCCATCAGAGTAGGACTATAAGTATCAAATCCAAAAACTAGTGATCACTATATATAATCAGCCTCAATTTTGGCTCCTATGGGGGCACGTAGTTCTAGGGAAGTACCAACACAGCTATACCTCCCACTCGGTACTAAAGACTACTCCCAGACTTAGGTCAGATCTTTTCAAAGAAAATCCACCACAAAATAATTCAGCAATTCACAACGGGAGCCATCATGCTACCCCCTTTTCATAATAAATCAAAATGTGGATTTCTTTTCTCTTTCGAGTTCAAAAATAACTCTTTCAGGACTAAAAGGTCAAATTATTCAAATCTCAAGGTGTGCATAACACATTACTTTCACAAAAATCATAATTCTCAAATAGGGTTCAAAACCCATATATCAATACTTGAGCAAAATATTTCAAGATTCACACTTTATGTAGCAAACATGTATAATTCATATGAAAATATGAATATTCAACTTCAAACAAGATATTAACATCAAAACTAAAGGAATTTATCTTCAAGACATCATATAAATATAATAGTCTTTTGAACAGGAACGTAGGATAATAGTTTCTATCTCAAATTCATATCAAGCATGTAAAATCATATATCTTTGTAAAATAATACAAATTTTGGGTACAAGAATGAAAGAATGTTCTTGTTGAAAAACCCACATACCTTTATGGTAACGGATTTGTTGAAAGATTGCCCTAATTGTTTTTCTCCTCTAGTGCTCTAGGACGATGAACTTAGATTTATAATAGGGTTATGATATGTTTAGAATCTATTAAATTCATAAGGTTAAGTTTAGGGGTGTGTAAGGAGTGATAAAAGACTTAATTTCCCTCAAAATAAATTAAAACGAAGTGTTTTTACTACCTTAAACACCAAGTGTGTACCGCATTACTTATCGCACATATTTAAGTATGCGCCGTATTACTTATCGCACAGATTTAAGTATGAGCCACATGGCTTATCGCACACATTTAAGTATGAACCGCATTGCTTATCGTACACATTTAAGTATGCACCACATTGCTTATCGCACACCTATTCCA
>NW_025858298.1:0-1558 GCF_002878395.1 Capsicum annuum
TACATCAAACTCCTAACTGTACTGAAATATGGTACTCGAGACATGTCTTCTTTTTCTTTTTCAATCTTTGGACACATTTCAAGGCTTAAAGTTTCACCTCTTGCTATAGGAGTATCCATGGATTTGCAACTATTCATTCGAAAATGTTCCAAAATTTTCATTATGTATATTTCTTGAGATAGATTCAAAATTTTCTTGGAACGGTCTCTTTGAATTTTAACACCCAATATATAGTCTGCTTCACTCATATCTTTCATGTCAAATGACTTTGAAAGCCATGACTTAATAGTTTTTACATACTCCAAGTTATTTCCAGCTAATAAAATATCATCCACGTAAAGTGAAAGAATCACAAACATTTTATTAGACTTTTCACATAGATGCAATGATCTTCATCGATCATGGTGAAATCAAATGAAATCACTTCCTTATGAAATCTCAGGTACCACTGCCTTGAAGACTGCTTAAGGCCATATATTGATATGTTTAATTTACAAACCTTCTTTTCTTGACCTTTAACAACAAAACCTACAGGTTGTTCTGTGTAGATTTTCTCTTTTAGTTCTCCATTGAGAAAAGTGGTCTTCACGTTTATTTGGTGTAATTATAAATCTAAACGTGTAACCATAGCCAAAAACAATTGAATTGAGATAAATTTTATAACTGGTGAAAAAGATTCCTCATAATCTATTCCAGCTTCTTGAGTAAATCCTTTTGCCACCGATCGTGCTTTGTGTCTTTCTATTGACCGGTCTAATTTTCATTTCACTTTGAGAATCCATTTGTTTCCAATAGATTTATGCCCAGAAGGAAGGTCAACTAGATCCCAGACTTTAATGGTTTTCATGGACTCTAATTCTTCTTTCATCGTTTTTATCCATTCATCTTTTTCAGAACTTGATAAAGCCTCAGTCACAGAATTAGGTTCATCCAATTCTGTGGGAGATATCAGAAAGACAAAATCCTCAATCTCATAAGATCATTTAGGCACACCTTTTTTGGTACTCTTACGTAATTAAAGTTCAGATTCCTCAATAGAATTTTGGAATTCACAACTCCCACTTGGACCAAGAATTATTTCTTTTATTGAATTATCAAGCATATCCGATGACATTTTTTGATCATCTGAATTCAACATTTCGTAAAGAGGCTCATTTTTCTTTATTTCACCCTTTCTTGAAAAATTATTTTCTAAGAATGTGACATCTTGTTATTCAATTTTAGTAGTACTTCCATCTTCTAATTCACCAATGAACATATATCCTTTGGAGTGTTCTAAGCATTTTATAAAGATACATTTCTTTTCTTTTGTACTTTGTTTTCCAAACTTACCAAAACAATCTTTAATATATGCAGCACAACCCGAAGGCCGTAGATCATTAAAGTTTGGTTTATTATCAGTCCATAGTTCATAAGGAGTAAAAGATACTGATTTAGAAGGCACTTTATTCAGTATGTAGGCCGCAGTTAATAATGCATCTCCCCAGAAAGAGATTGGTAAATTTGTCTGTGCCATCATGGACCTTGTTATATCCACCAATGTTCTATTCCCTCTTTC
>NW_025858299.1:0-6381 GCF_002878395.1 Capsicum annuum
AGTTTTGGGGGTGGGCCAGGGGTCCGAGTGTGCTGTAGGCCGAAAATCGACCGGGGCATACCAAGAAGGTTGGAGATCATCCTAGTGTGGCTCGTTTAATTTTTTGTGGCTATTTAGGTGGACAAATGGGCAAAAGGACACGAACGGTGTATTTTCGAGCCAAATCGGTGTGCTATAGCCTACGATTTCAGGGGTAGACCCAAAATTCTAGTGTTCTGTGGGCTAAATATAAACCTGCGCTTGCCAGGGAGGTTGGGGATCATCCCAAGGTGGTTCATTAAAAGTTTTGTGGTCATTTGGTTGGACAAATGGGCAAAACAGCGTGAACCATTTTCAGGATAATTCGATGTGCTATAGCCCATGGTTTTTGGGGTGGGACCAGGGTTTGGGCGTTTTAGGGGCCGAAAATTAACTAGAGCGTGCTACGGAGGTTAGGGATCATATTAGTGTAGTTCGTTGAATTTTTCATGGCTATTTGGGTTGAAAAATGGGCGAAACAAACCGAACAGGGCATTTTCAGGCCTAATTGGTGTGCTATAGCTCTTGATTTTAGGGGTGGGCCCGAGGTCCGGGCGTTCTATTGGACAAAAATCGATCAGGGAATGCCAAGAAAGTTAGAGATCATCACACTATGGTCCGTTTAAATTTTCATGGCTATTTGGGTGGATAAACGGGCAAAACGACGCAAACGGGGCATTTTTCGAGTCAAATTGGTGTGCTATAGCCCACAGTTTTGGGGGTGGGGCCTGGGGTACGGGCGTGTAACGGGCCAAAAATTAATCTAGGCATGTCAGGGAGGTTGAGGACATCCCAATGTGGTCCGTTTAAATTTTCATAGCCATTTGGGTGGACAAATGGGCAAAACAGCGCAAACAGGGTATTTTCGGGTAAAATAGGAGTGCTATAACCCACCATTTTGGGGGTGGTCCAGGGGTTCGGGATTTTTGTAGGTTAAAAATAGATTGGGGCGTGTTAGGGTGGTTGGGTATCAACCCAGTGTGGTCCGTTTAAATTTTTGTGGTCATTTGGGTGGACAAACGGGCGAAACAGCGCAAATGAGGCATTTTCGAGCCAAATCGGTGTGCTATAGCCCACGATTTTGGGGGTGGACCTGGATTCCAGGCGTGCTGCTAGCTGAAAATCAAATGAAGCATGCCAGGAAGGTTGGGGATCATCCCAGTTTTCGTGGCCATTTGGGTAGACAAACGGTTGAAACTGCACAAATGAGGTATTTTTGGGCCGAATCAGTGTGCTATAGCCAACGGTTTTGGGGGTGGGCCATGGGTCTGGGCGTGCTGAGGGTCGAAAATCGATCAGGGCATGCCAGGGAGGTTGGGTATTTTCCTAGTGTGGTTCATTTAATATTTCATGGCTATTTGGGTGGACAAATAGACAAAACGACGCAAATGGGGGATTTTCGGGCCAAATCGCTGTGCTATAGCCCACAGTTTTGGGGTGGGCCCAGGGTCCGGGCGTGCTATGGGCTAAAAATCGATCGAGGCATGCTAGAAAGGTTGGGTATCTTCCCAGTATGGTCCGTTTTATTTTTTGAGGCAATTTGGATGGACAAACGGGTGAAATAGCATAAACGAGGCATTATTGGGCAAAATCGATGTGTTATAGCCCACAATTTTAGGGGTGGGCTTGGGGTCCGAGCGTGATGTAGGCCAAAAATTGACCGAGGCATGACAAGGAGGTTGGGGATTATCCCAGTATGTTCTGTTTAAGTTTTCGTGGCCATTTGGATTGACAACAGGCGTAATGATGCAAATGGGGCATTTTCAGACCAAATCGATGTGCTATAGCCCACGATTGTAGGGGGTGGGCCCGGTGTCTTGGTGTGCTATATGCCAAAAATTAACCGAGGCATGCGAGGGAGATTGTGGATCATCCCAGTATTATCCTTTTAGTTTTGAGTGGCCATTTGGGTGGACAAACGGGCGAAAGAGCGCGAACGGAGCATTTTTAGGCCAAATCAGAATGGTACAGCACACAATTTCGGAGGTGGGACTAAGGTCCGGGCGTTCTGTTGGCCAAAAATCGACCGGGGCCTGCCAGGGAGGTAGGGGAACATCACAATATGGTCCGTTTAATTTTTCGTAGCCATTTGGGTGGACAAATGAGCGAAATGGCATGAACGGGGCATTTTCTGTATAAGTCAGTGTTCTATAGCCCACGGTTTAGGGGGTGAGCCCGGGGTACGGCCGTGCTGTGGGTTGAAAATAAATTGAGGCATGCCAGGGAGGTCTGGGATCATCCAAGTATGGTCTGTTTAAATTTTCATGGCGATTTGGGCAGACAAACAGGCGAAACAGTGCGAATGGGACATTTTTGGGCTAAATCAGTGAGCTATTGCCCATGATTTTGGGAGTGGGCTCGGGGTTCAGGCATGCTGCGGGCTAGAAATTGATCAAGGCATGCCAGGGAGATTGGGGATCATCCTAGTGTGGTCCGTTTAATTTTTTGTGGCCTTTTGGGTGGACAAATGGGTGAAACTGCACGAACGGAGCATTTTCGGGCCAAATCGATGTGCTATAGTCAATAGTTTTAGGGGTGGGCCAAGGGTCTGGGCGCGCTGTGGGCAAAAAATTGATCGGGGTATGCGAGGGAGGTTGGGATCAGTGTGGTCCATTTAATTTTTCGTGGCCATTTGGGTGGACAAATGGGCGAAACGGAGTGTACGGGGCATTTTTGAGCTAAATCGATGTGCTATAGCCTACGATTTTGGGGGTGGGTCCGGGGTCCAGGCGTGCTGTAGGCCAAAAATCGACCAGAGCATGCTCGGAAGGTTGGGGATCTTCCCAGTATGATCCATTTAATTTTTCATGGTCATTTGGGTGGACAAACAGGTGAAACAGCGCGAATGGGGCATTTTTGGGCAAAATCAGTTTGTTATAGGCCATGATTTAGTGGGTGAGCCCAGAGTCCAGGCATGCTGTGAGCCCCAAAAATCGATCGAGGCGTGCTTGGGAGGTTGCAGATTATCCTATTATGTTCTGTTTAAATTTTTGTGGCTTTTGGGTGGACAAACGGGAGAAACGGCGCGAACGGAGCAGTTTTTAGCCAAATCGATTTTCTATAGCCCACGATTTTGAGGGTGGGACTGGGGTCCGAGCGTGTTATATGTCGAAAATTTATCGAGGCATGCCAGGGAGGTTGGGATCATCCTAGTATGGTCTGTTTAATTTTTTTGTGGCCATTTTTATGGACAAACGGGTGAAATAATGCGAATGGGATATTTTTGGGCCAAATCAGTGTGCTATAAACCACGATTTTAGGGGTGGGCCCGGGTCTGGGCTTGATATAGCCAAATATTATGTGGGGCATTGCAGGGGGTTGGGAATCATTCTAGTAAGGTCCGTTTAAATTTTGAAGGCCATTTGGATGGTCAAAGGGGAGAAATGGTACGAATGGGGTATTTTTGGGCCAAATCGGTTGACTATAGCCCATGCTTTTTGGGGTAGGCCCGGGGTCCAGGCGTGCGGTTGGTCGAAAATCGACCGAGGTATGCCGGAGATATTGAGGATCATCCAAGTGTGGTCCATTTAATTTTTTATGGCCATTTGGGCGGAAAAATGGGTGAAACGGCGCGAACGAGGCATTTTCGTGCCAAATCGGTGTGTTATAGCCAACGATTTTGGGGGTGGGCCCAAATTCTAGTCATGCTGTGGGACAAAAATTAATTGGGTCCTGCCAGGTAGGTTGGGGAGGGTCCCAGTATGTTCCGTTTAATTTTTCGTGGCCATTTGGGGGGACAAACAAGCAAAACAGCGCGAACGAGGTATTTTCATGCCAAATTGGTGTGCTATAGCCAACAATTTCTGGGGTGGGCCAAAATTCTAGGCGTGCTGTGGGCCAAAAATTAACCGAGGCCTGCCAGGTAGGTTGGGGATGGTCCCACTATGGTCCGTTTAATTTTTTATGACCATTTGGGTGGACAAATAAACAAATCAGCGAAACGAGGCATTTTCGAGCCAAATCGGTGTGCTAGCCCACAGTTTCATAGGTGGGCTTAATGTCCCTGCGTGTTGTGGGCCGAAAATTGACCGGGGCATGCCAGGGAGGTTGGGTATCGTCCCAGTATGGTTCGTTTAATTTTTTGTGGCCATTTGGGTGGACAAACAGGTGAATCAAAGCGAATGGGGTATTTTTAGACCAAATCGGTGTGCTATAGCCCACGGTTTTGGGGGTGGTCTTGGGGTCTAGGCGTGCTATTTGAAAAAAATCAATCGGGGTGTGCCAGGGAGTTTGGGGATCGTCCGAGTATGGTCTGTTTAAATTTTGTTGGCCATTTGGGTGGACAAATGGGCGAAACGGCGCGAACGAGGCATTTTCGGGTCAAATTGGTGTACTATAGCCAAGGGTTTTAGGGTGGGCCCGGGTTTCGGGCATGCTGTGGGCTAAAAATCAATCGAGAAATGCCAGGGAGGTTGGGTATCATCCTAGTATAGTCTGTTTAATTTTTCGTGGCTATTTGGTTGGACAAACGGGTGAAACGGCACGAATGGTGCATTTTCGGGCTAAATTGTGTGCTATAGCTCACGGTTTCAGTGGTGGGCCTAGGGTTCGAGTGTTCTGTGGGCCAAAAATTAATCGGGGCATGCCAGGAAGGTTGGGGATTGTCCCAGTGTGATCCGTTTAAATTTTCATGGCTATTTGGGTGGACAAACGGGCGAAATGGCGCTAATGGGGTATTTTTAGGCCAAATCGGTGTGCTATAGCCCACATTTTTGGGGGATGGACTGGGTTCCGAGCAATTTCTATCCAAATCAGTGTGCTATATCCCATGGTTTTGGTAGTGGGCCCGAGGTTTGGGCAGGTTGTAGGCTGAAAATCGATCGGGATGTGCCAGAGAGGTTGGGGATCATCCCAGTGTGGTCTGTTTAATTTTTTGTGGCCATTTGGGTGGACAAACGGGTGAACCGACGTGAACAGGGAATTTTCAGGCCAAATCAGTGTGCTATAGCCCACGGTTTTGGGGGTGGTCCCGGGGTCCAGGCGTGCTATGGGACAAAAATCGACCGGGGTATGGTAGGGGGTTGGGGATCCTCCGAGTATGGTTCATTTAAATTTTCTTGGTCATTTGGGTGGACAAATGGGCAAAACGGCATGAACGGAACATCTTTGGGTCTAATCGGTGTACTATAGCCTAGGGTTTTTGGGTTGGGCCCAGGGTTCGGTCATGCTGTGGGCCAAAAATCGATTGGGACATGCCAGGGAGGTTAGGGATCATCCTATTATGGTCAGTTTAATTTTTCGTGTCTATTTGGTTGGACAAACGGGTAAAACGGTGCGAACGGTGCATTTTTGGGATAAATCGATGTGCAATAGCTCACGGTTTTAGGAGTGGGCCCAGGGTTCGGGTGTGCTGTGGGCCAAAAATTAATTGAGGTGTGCTAGGGAGATTGGGGATCATCCCAGTGTGGTCCGTTGAAATTTTCATCGCTATTTGAGTGGACAAATGGGAAAAACGGCGTGAATAGGGCATTTTTCGGCCAAATCGGTGTGCTATAGCCCACGATTTTAGGGGTGGGACCAAGGTTCAGGTGTGTTGTGTGTTGAAAATTCATCGGGGCATGCCAGGGAGGTTGGGGATCATTCTAGTATGGTGTATTTAAATTTTCTTGGCCATTTGGGTAGACAAATGGGCGAAATGGCGTAAACGAGGTTTTTCGAGACAAATCAGTGTACTATAGCTCGGGGTTTTTGGGATGGGCCAAGGGTTCAGGCATGCCGTGGGTTAAAATCGATCGGGGTATGCCAGGGAGGTTGGGAAACATCCTAGTATGGTTCGTTTAATTTTTTAGGGCCATTAGGTCAGACAAATGGACGAAACGGCGTAAACGGTGAATTTTTGGGCCAAATTAGTGTGTTAGCTCACGGTTTTGGGGTTGGGCCCAAAGTCCGGGCATGCTGTGGGCCAAAAATTGACTGGGGTATGCCAAAGAGGTTGGAGATCACCCCAGTGTGGTCCATTTAAATTGTTGTGGCTATTTGGCTGGACAAATGGGTGAAACAACGCGAACGGGGCATTTCAGGCAAAATCAGAGTGCTATAGCCCACGGTTTCAGGGGTGGGCCTAAGTTCTGGGTGTGCTGTGTGCCGAATATTGATCGGGGCATGCCAGGGAGATTGGGGATTGTCTGAGTATGGTCCATTCAAATTTTCTTGGCTATTTGGGTGGACAAACGGGCAAAACGGCGCGAACGGCGCGAACGGTGCATTTTCGGGATAAATTAATGTAATATAGCACAGGGTTTTTGGGGTGGGCTCATGGTTCGGGCATGCTGTGGGCCAAAAATTGATCGGGGCATGCCAGGGAGGTTGGGGATCATCCTAGTATAGTCCATTTAATTTTTTGTGGCCATTTGGTTGGACAAA
>NW_025858299.1:9381-17230 GCF_002878395.1 Capsicum annuum
GGTTTTGTGGGTGGGCCCGGGGTTCGTGCGTGATGTTGTCCAAAAATTGATCGGGGCATGAAAGGGAGCTTGGGGATCATTCCAGTGTGGTCCATTTAAATTTTCGTAGAAATTTGGGTAGACAAACAGGCAAAACGATGCAAACGGGGCATTTTTAGGTCAAATCGGTGTGCTATAGCCCACAATTTTGGGGGTGGGCCCAGTGTCTGGGTGTGCTGCTGGCATAAAATTGATCGGGGCATGCCAGGGAGGTTGGGATCATCCTATTTTGGTCCTTTTATTTTTTTCATGGCCATTTGGGTGGATAAATGGGTGAAACGGCGCGATAGGGGCATTTTTGGGCCAAATCGGTGTGCTATAGCACATAGTTTTGAGTGTGGGCCTAGGTTCCGGGCTTGCTGTTGGCTAAAAATTGACTGGGCCATGCCTGGGAGGTTGGGGATCATCCTAGTGTGGTCCGTTTAATTTTTCATAGCCATTTGGGTGGACAAACGGGTGAAAGGGCACGAACGGGACATTTTCTGTTCAAATCATTGTGATATAGCCCATAATTTAGGGGGTAGGCCTAGGGTCCGGGCATGCTGAGGGCCAAAAATCAACCGAGGCATGCCAGGGAGTTTAGGGATCATCCAAGTATGGTCTGTTTAAGTTTTCGTGGCCCTTTGGGTAGACGAACGGGCGAAACAACGCGAATGGGGCATTTTTGGGCCAAATCGATGTGCTATTACCCACGGTTTTGGGAGTGGGATCGAGTATTCTGCCAGTTAAAAATACACCGAGGCATGCTAGGGAGGTTGAGGATCATCCCAGTTTGGTCCATTTAATTTTCCCTGGCCATTTAGGTGGACGAACGAGTGAAACTGCGCGAACGGGGCATTTTCGGACCAAAATGAGGTGCTACGACCTACAGTTTTGGGGGTGGGGCAGGGGTCCAGGCATGCTGTGGGCCAAAAATCAATCGGGGTATGCGAGGGAGGTTGGGATCAGTGTGGTCTGTTTAATCTTTCGTAGCCATTTGGGTGGACAAAGGGGCGAAATAGCGTGAACGGGGCATTTTCGGGCTAAATCGATGTGCTATAGGCTATGATTTTGGGGGTGGGTCCGGGGTTCGGGCGTTATGTAGGGCAAAAATCGACCAGAGCAAGCCAAGGAGGTTGGGGATCTTCCAAGTATGGTCTCTTTAATTTTTTGTGGCTTTGGGTGGACAAACGGGCGAAACGGCGCGAACAAGGCATTTTCTGGAAAAATTGGTATGCTATAGCCTTGGTTTTGTGGGTGGGCCCAGGGTCCAGGCGTGCTGTGGGCAAAAAATTGATCGAGGCGTGCTAGGGAGGTTAGGGATCATCTCAGTGTGGTCCATTTAAATTTTTGTGGCCATATGGGGGGACAAATAGGCAAAACGGTGCGAGCGGAGCATTTTTAAGCCAAATCAGTGTGCTATAGCCCACGGTTTTGGGGGTGGGCCTGGGGTCCGAGCGTGCTGTAGGCCAAAAATTGATTGAGGCATGTCAGGGAGGTTAGGAATTATCCTAGTATGGTCCGTTTAATTTTTTGTGGCTATTTTTGTGGACAAACGGGTGAAATGGCCCGAATGGGGCATTTTCGAGCTAAATCAGTGTGCTATAACTCACGGTTATACGGGTGGGCCTGGGGTCCGAGCGTGATATGGGCTAAAAATTCACTGGGGCATACAAGGGAGGTTGGGGATCATCCCGGTATGGTCCATTTAAATTTTTATGGCTATTTGGGTGGACAAACAGACGAAACGACACGAACGGGGCATTTTTGAACCAAATCGGTGTGCCCAAGGTCTGTACGCGTTCTGGGCCAAAAATTGGTCGAGGCATGCCATGGAGGTTGTTGATCATCCTTGTATGCTCTGTTTAATTTTTTCCGAGTATTTTGGTGGACAAACGGGCAAAATGATGTAAATAGGGCATTTTCGAGCCAAATGGTGTGCTATAGCCCACGGTTTTGGGGGTGGGCTCGGGGCCCTGGCTTGCTGTGGCTAAAAATCATCTAGGGCATTCTGGGGAGGTTGGTGATCATGCCAGTATGGTCCGTTTAAATTTTTGTGGCCATTTGTGTGGACAAACGGGCGAAACGACGAGAATGGGGCATTTTCGAGGCAAATTGGGGTGCTATAGCCCACGGTTTGGGGGGTAGGCCCGTGGTCCGGAGATGCTGTGGGCTGAAAATAGACCGGGGTATACCGAGGATGTTGAGGATCATCCAAGTGTGGCCCATTTAATGTTTTGTGGCCATTTGGGTGGACAAACGGGTAAAATGGCTCGAACGAGGCATTTTTGTGCCAAATCGATGTGCTATAGACCATGGTTTCGGGGGTGGGCTCAGGTTCTAAACATGTTGTGGAAGCTTGGAGATCATCCTAGTGTGTTATAGCCTATGGTTAAACGGGTAAAACAACATAAACCGTGCATTTTTGGGCCAAATTGGTGTGTCATAGCCTACGTTTTCAGGGGTGGACCCTGGGTCCGGGCGTGCTGTGGGCCAAAAATCAATCGGGGCATGCCAGGGAGGTTAGGGATCATCCCCCAGTGTAGTTTATTTAAATTTTTGTGGCCAATTAGGTGGAGAAACGGGTGAAACGATGTGAACGGGGCATTTTTGAGAATAATTGGTGTGCGATCACCCACAATTTTGGGGGTGAGCCCGAGGTCCTGGCTTGCTGTGGGATAAAAATTGATCGAGGCATGCTAGGGAGGTTGGGGATCATCCTAGTATGGTCCATTTAATTTTTTGTTGCTATTTTGGTGGACAAACGGGCAAAACGGTGCGAACGGGCCATTTTTAGGCCAAATCGATGTGCTATAGCTCACAGTTTCGGATATAGGCTCGGGGTTTGGGCATGCTGTAGGCCAAAAATTAATCGAGGCATTCCAGGGCGGTAGGGGATCATCCAAGTATGGTCCATTTAAATTTTTGTGGCCATTTGGGTGGATAAACGGGTGAAACAGCGTGATCGAGGCATTTTAAGGCTAAATTGGTGTGCTATAGCCCACGATATTGGGTGTGGGCTTGGGGTTTGGGCGTGCTGTGGGCCAAAAATTGACCGGAGCATGCCAGGAAGTTTGGGGATTATCTCAGTGTTGTCCGTTGAATTTTTTGTGGCCATTTGGGTTGACAAACGGGCAAAACATCCCGAACAGGGCATTTTCTGGCCAAATCGGTGTTCTATAGCTTACAATTTTGGAGGTGGACCTGGGGTCCAGGTGTGCTGTGGGCCAAAAATTGATCAAGGCATGCCAGGAAGGTTGGGGATCATCCAAGTATGGTCTGTTTAAATTTTTGTGGATATTTCGGTGGTCAAACAGGCGAAACGCCATGAACGGGGCATTTTAAGGCCAAATCGATGTGCTATAGCCCACGATTTTGGGGTGGGCCTGGGGTCCGACCGTATAATGGGCCAAAAATTGACTGGGGCATGTCCTGAAGGTTGGGGACATCCCAGTATGGCCCGTTTAAATTTTAATGGCCATTTGAGTGGACAAATGGGCAAAATGGCCCAAACAGGGCATTTTCGGGCAAAATCGATGTGTTATAGCCTACTGTTTTGGGGGTGGGCCCGAGGTTTGGGAGTGCTGTGGGACAAAAATCAATTGAGGCATGCTAGGGAGATTGGGGATCATCCCAGTGTGATTCGTTTATATTTTTATGGCCTTTTGGGTGGATAAACGGGCGAAATAGAGCGAACAAGGCATTTTCGGTCCAAATCGTTGTGCTATAGCCCACGATTGTGGGGGAGGGCCTGGGGTCCAGGCGTGCTGCGTGCTGAAAATTGATGAAGCGTGCCAGGGAGGTTGGGGATCATCCCAGTGTGGTCCGTTCAATTTTTTGTGGCCATTTGGGTGGTGAAACAATCAAAACTGCGGGAACGAGGTATTTTTGGACCAAATCGGTGTGCTATAGCCAACGGTTTAGGGGGTGGGTCAGGGATCCGGGTGTGCTGATGGCCGAAAGTTGATTGAGGTATGCCATGAAGTTTGGATATTTTCCCTGTATGGTTCATTTAATTTTTCATGGCCATTTGGGTTGACAAACGGGTAAAACGTCGCGTATGGGGCATTTTTGGAGCAAATAGATGTGCTATAACCCATAGTTTTAGGGTGGGCCCAGGGTCTCAGCATTTTGTGGGCCAAAAATTGATTGGGGAATGCCAAGGAGGTTGGGGATCATCCCAGTATAGTCAGTTTAATTTTACGTGGCCATTTGGGTGGACAAACTGGCAAAACGACGTAAATGGGGCATTTTTGGGCAAAATTGGTGTGCATAGCCTACGGTTTTTGGGGTGAGCTCGGGGTCTGTGCGTGATGTTGGCCAAAAATTGATTGGGGCATGCCATGGTGGTTGGGGATCATCCCAGTGTGGTCCGTTTAAATTTTTATGGAGATTTGGGTGGACAAACAGGCAAAACGATGCAAACGGGGCATTTTCAGGCCAAATCGATGTGCTATAGCCCACAGTTTTGGGGGTGGGCCCGATGTCTGGGTGTGCTGTTGGCTTAAAATTTATCGGGGCATGCCAGGGAAGTTGGGATCCTCCCAGTATGGTCCTTTTAATTTTTTCTGGCCATTTGGGTGGATAAACGGGTGAAACAGCACGATAGGGGCATTTTTTGGACAAATCGGTGTGCTATAGCACACAGTTTCAGGCGTGGGACTAGGGTCCGAGCTTGCTATTGGTTAAAAATCGACTAGTACGTGCCAGTGAGATTGGGAATCGTCCTAGTGAGGTCCGTTTAATTTGTCGTAGCCATTTGGGTGGACAAACGGGCGAAAGGGCACGAATGGGGCATTTTTTGTTTAAATCAGTCTACTATAGCCCACGATTTAGGGGGTGGGCCCAGGGTTCAGGCATGCTGTGGGCCAAAAATCAACCGAGGGATGCCAGGGAGGTTGGGGATCATCCAAGTGTGGTCTGTTTAAGTTTTCGTGGACCTTTGGGTAGACAAATGGGTGAAATAGCACAAATGGGGCATTTTCAGGCCAAATCGGTGTGCTATTGCCCACGGTTTCTGGAGTGGGCTCGGGGTTCGGGCATTTTACCAACCAAAAATACACGAGGGCATGCCAAAGGGGTAGAGGATCATCCCAGTGTGGTCCGTTTAATATTTCCTAGCCATTTCGGTCGTGCAAATGGGTGAAACTGCGTGAACGGGGAATTTTCGAGCTATTTGGGTGGACAAACAGGAGAAACGACGTAAGTGGGGCATTTTTGGGTAAAATCGGTGTGCATAGCCCAAGGTTTTAGGGGTAGGCCGGAGATCTGTGTGTGATGTTGGCTGAAATATAATCGGGGCATGCCAGGGAGGTTGGGGATAATCCCAGTGTGGTCCGTTTAAATTTTCATAGAAATTTGGGTGGACAAACAGGCAAAACGATGCAAACGGGGCATTTTCAGGCCAAATCGGTGTGCTATAGCCCACAGTTTTGGGGGTCGGCCCGGTGTCTAGGCGTGCTACTGGCAGAAAATTGATCGGGGCATGCCAGGGATATTAGGATCGTCCCAGTATGGTCCTTTTAATTTTTCGTGGCCATTTGGGTGGATAAACGGGTGAAACAGTGCGATAGGGGCATTTTGGGCCAAATCGGTGTGCTATAGCATATGGTTTCGGGCATGGGCCAAGGGTCCGGGCTTGCTATTGGCTAAAAATTGATCGGGGAATGACAGGGAGGTTGGGGATCGTCCTAGTGTTGTCCGTTTAATTTTTCATAGCCATTTGGGTGGACAAACGGGCAAAAGGGCATGAACGGGGCATTTTCTGTTCAAATCAGTGTGCTATAGCCCACGATTTAGGTGGTGGGCCAGGGGTACGGGCGTGATGTGTGGCAAAAATCAACCGAGGCATGCCAGGGGGGTTGAGGATCATCTAAGTATGGTCTATTTAAGTTTTCGTGGACCTTTGGGTAGACAAATGGGCAAAACGGTGTGAATGGGGTATTTTTGGGCCAAATCAGTGTGCTATTGCCAAAAATTTTAGGAGTGGGCTCGGGGTTCGGGCATTTTGCCAGTCGAAAATAGACCGGGGCATGCCAGGGAGGTTAATGATCATCCCACTGTGGTCCGTTTAATTTTTTCTGGCCATTTGGGTGGACAAACGGGTGAAACTGCGTGAATGGGGTATTTTTGTGCCAAAACGATGTGCTATAACCTATAGTTTTGGGGGCGGGCCAGGGGTTCGGGCGTGCTGTGGGCCAAAAATAGATCGGGGCATGTGAGGGAGGTATGGATCAATGTGGTCCGTTTAATTTTTCGTAGCCATTTGGGTGGATAAACGGGCGTAACGATATGAACGGGGCATTTTCGGGCTAAATCGATGTGCTATAGGATATGATTTTGGGGGTGGGTCCAGGGTCCGAGTGTGCTGTAGGCCGAAAATTGATCGGGGCATACCAAGGAGGTCGGGGATCATCCTAGTATGGTTCGTTTAATTTTTTTGTGGTTATTTAGGTGAACAAATAGACAAAACGACATGAACGGGGCATTTTCTAACCAAATCGGTGTGCTATAGCCTATAATTTCAAGGGTAGACCAGAGTCTGGGCGTGCTGTGGGATAAAAATAAAACTGGGCGTGCCAGGGAGGTGGGGATCATCCCAAGGTGGTTCATTTAAATTTTTGTGCCCATTTGGATGGACAAACGGGCGAAACAGCGCGAACGGGGCATTTTTGAGCCAAATCGGTGTGCTATAGCCCACGATTTTTGGGGTGGGCCTAGATTCCAGGCGTCCTGCAGGCTGAAAATCGAATGGAGCATGCCAGGGAGGTTGGGGATCATCCCAATGTGGTCTGTTTAATTTTTTGTGGCCATTCGGGTGGATGAACATTTGAAACTGCACAAACGAGGTAATTTTAGCCTGAATCGGTGTGCTATAGCCAACGGTTTTGAGGGTGGGCCAAGGGTCTGGGCGTGCTAAGGGCTGAAAATTGATTAGGGCATGCCAGGGAGGTTGGGGATTGTCCTAGTGTGGTTCGTTTTATTTTTCATGGCTGTTTTAGTGGACAAATAGGCGGAACGATGCGAACGGGGGATTTTCAGGCCAAATCGGTGTGCTATAGCCCACGATTTTGGGGTGGGCCCAGGGTTCGGGCATGCTGTGGGCTAAAAATCAATCGGGGCATGCCAGGAAGGTTTGGAATCTTCCCTGTATGGTCCGTTTAATTTTTTGAGGCCATTTGGGTGGACAAACGGGCGAAATAGCGGAAATGGGGCATTATTAGGCAAAATCAATGTGCTATAGCCCACAATTTTGGGGGTTGGGCCTGGGGTCCGGGCGTGATGTGGGCCAAAAATTGACCGAGGCATGTGAGGGAGGTTGGGGATAATCCCAGTATGGTCCGTTTAAATTGTCGTGGCCATTTGGATCGATAAACAGGCGTAATGATGCAAACGGGGCATTTTTGGTCCAAATCGATGCGCTATAGCCCATGATTTTAGGGGTGGGCCCGGTGTCTGGGCGTGATGTATGCCAAAAATTGATCGAGGCATGCGAGGGAGGTTGTGGATCATCCCTGTATGATCCATTTAATTTTGATTAGCCATTTAGGTGGATAAACAGGCGAAACAGCATGAACGGGGCATTTTTGGGCCAAATCGGAGTGGTATAGCACACAATTTTGGGGTTGGGCATATGGTCCGGGCGTGCTGTTGGCAAAAAATTGACCGGGGCCTGCTAGGGAGGTTGGGGATCATCCTAATGTGGTCTGTTTAATTTTTCGTAGCCATTTGGGTGGACAAACGGGCGAAATGGCACGAATGTGGCATTTTTCTGTTCAAATCAATCTACTATAGCCCACGATTTAGGGGGTGGGCCCGGGGTTCGGGCGTG
>NW_025858299.1:20230-33743 GCF_002878395.1 Capsicum annuum
GGTCCGTTTAATATTTCCTCGCCATTTGGGTCGGACAAATGGGTAAAACTGCGTGAACGAGGCATTTTCGAGCCATTTGGGTGGACAAACAGGAGAAATGACATAAATGGGGTATTTTTGGGCAAAATTGGTGTGCATAGCCCAAGGTTTTAGGGGTGGGCACGGGATCTGTTTGTGATGTTGTCTGAAATATAATTGGGGCATGCCAGGGAGGTTGGGGATCATCCCAGTGTGGTCCGTTTAAATTTTTGTGGAAATTTGGGTGGACAAACAGGCAAAATGATGCAAACATGGCATTTTCAGACCAAATCGGTGTGCTATAGCCCACAGTTTTGGGGGTCGGCCCGGTGTCTGGGCGTGCTACTGGCAAAAAATTGATCGGGGCATGCCAGGGATGTTAGGATCGTCCCGGTATGGTCCTTTTAATTTTTCGTGGCCATTTGGGTGGATAAACGGGTGAAATAGTGCGATAGGGGCATTTTGGGCCAAATCGGTGAGCTATAGCATATGGTTTTGGGCGTGGGCCTAGGGTCCGGGCTTTTTGTTGGCTAAAAATTGATCAGGGAATGACAGGGAGGTTGGGGATTGTCCTAGTGTTGTCCGTTTAATTTTACATAGCCATTTGGGTGGACAAACGGGCGAAAGGGCATGAACGGGGCATTTTCTGTTCAAATTAGTATGCTATAGCCCATGATTTAGGTGGTGGGCCCGGGGTACGGGCGTGATGTGTGCCAAAAATCAACCGAGGCATACCAGGGGGGTTGAGGATCATCTAAGTATGGTCTGTTTAAGTTTTCGTGGCCCTTTGGGTAGACAAACGGGCAAAACAGCGCGAATGGGGCATTTTCAGGCCAAATCAGTCTGCTATTGCTAACGATTCTGGGAGTGGGCTTGGGGTTCGGGCATTTTGCCAGTCAAAAATAGACCGGGGCATGCCAGGGAGGTGGATGATCATCCCACTGTGGTCCGTTTAATTTTTTCTGGCCATTTGGGTGGAGAAACGGGAGAAACTGCGCGAATGGGGCATTTTCGGGCCAAAATGATGTGCTATAACCTACAGTTTTAGGGGCGGGCCAGGGGTCCAGGCGTGCTGTGGGCCAAAAATAGATCGGGGCATGCGAGGGAGGTATGGATCAGTGTGGTCCATTTAATTTTTCGTAGCTATTTGGGTGCATAAACGGGCGTAACGGAGTGAACGGGGCATTTTCGGGCTAAATCGATGTGCTATAGGATATGATTTTGGGGGTGGGTTTGGGGTTCGGGCGTTCTGTAGGCTAAAAATCAACCAGAGCGTGCCAGGGAGGTTGAGGATTTTCCAAGTATGGTCCGTTTAATTTTTTGTGGCTATTTGGGTGGACAAACGGGTGAAACAGCGTGAACGGGGCATTTTCAGGTAAAATTGGTGTGCTATAGCCCGCGATTTCATGGGTGGGCCTAGGGTCCAGGCTGTAGGCAGAAAATCAATCAGGGCGTGCTAGGGAGGTTGGGATCATCTCTGTGTGGTCCGTTTAAATTTTTTTGGCCATTTGGATGGACAAATAAGCGAAACGGCGTGAGCAGGTCATTTTTGAGCCAAATCGGTGTGCTATAGCCCACGGTTTTGGGGGCGGGCCTTGTATGGTCCATTTAATTTTATGGCCATTTTTGTGGACAAATGGGCGAAACAACGTGAATAAGGCATTTTTCGCGCCAAATTAGTGTGCTATAGCTCATGATTACGGGAGTGGGCCCGAGGTCCGAGCGTGATATGAGGCAAAAATTCACCGAGGCATGCTAGGAAGGTTGGGGATCATCCCAGTGTGTTCCGTTTAAATTTTCGTGGCCATTTGGGTGGATAAACGAGCAAAACGGTACGAACGAGTCATTTTTGGACCAAATCGTGTGCTATAGCCCACAGTTTTACGGGTGGGCCCGTGGTCCGGGTGTGCTGTGGGCTGAAAATTGGCCGGGGCATGCCAGGGAGGTTGGGGATCATCCCAGTATAGTTTGTTTAATTTTTCGTGGTCATTTGGGTCGGACAAACGGGTGAAACTACATGAACGGGGCATTTTCGAGCCATTTGGGTGGACAAACAGGAGAAACGACATAAATGGGGCATTTTTGGGCAAAATCGGTGTGCATAGCCCAAGGTTTTAAGGGTGGGCCCAGGATCTGTGTGTGATGTTGGCTGAAATATAATCGGGGCATGCCAGGGAGGTTGGGGATCATCCCAGTGTGGTCCGTTTTAATTTTTGTGGAAATTTGGGTGGACAAACAGGCAAAATGATGCAAACGGGTCATTTTCAGGCAAAATCGGTGTGCTATAGCCCACAGTTTTGGGGGTCGGCCCGGTATCAGGGCGTGCTACTGGCAAAAAATTGATCGGGGCATGCCAGGGATGTTAGGATCGTCCCGGTATGGTCCTTTTAATTTTTCGTGGCCATTTGGGTGGATAAACGGGTGAAATAGTGCGATAGGGGCATTTTGGGCCAAATCGGTGAGCTATAGCATATGGTCTTGGGTGTGGGCCTAGGGTCCGGGCTTGCTGTTGGCTAAAAATTGATCGGGGAATGACAGGGAGGTTGGGGATTGTCCTAGTGTTGTCCGTTTAATTTTTCATAGCCATTTGGGTGGACAAACGGGCGACAGGGCATGAATGGGGCATTTTCTGTTCAAATCAGTGTGCTTTAGCCCACGATTTAGGTGGTGGGCCCAGGCTACGAGCGTGATGTGTGCCAAAAACCAATCGAGGCATGCCAGGGGGGTTGAGGATCATCTAAGTATGGTCTGTTTAAGTTTTCGTGGCCCTTTGGGTAGACAAACGGGCAAAACGGCGCGAATGGGGCATTTTTGGGCCAAATCAGTGTGCTATTGCCAATAATTTCGAGAGTGGGCTCGGGGTTTGGGCATTTTGCCAGTCAAAAATAGACCGAGGCGTGCCAAGGAGGTTGATGATCATCCCACTGTGGTCCGTTTAATTTTTTCTGGCCATTTTGGTGGACAAACGGGTGAAACTGCGCGAACGGGGCATTTTCGGGCCAAAACGATGTGCTATAACCTACAGTTTTGGGGGCGGGCCAGGGGTCCGGGCGTGCTGTGGGCCAAAAATAGATCGGGGCATGCGAGGGAGGTATGGATCAGTGTGGTCCGTTTAATTTTTTGTAGCCATTTGGGTGGATAAACGGGCGTAACAGAGTGAACGGGGCATTTTCGGGCTAAATCGATGTGCTATAGGATATGATTTTTGGGGTGGGACCAGGGTCCGGGCGTTCTATAGGCTAAAAATCGAACAGAGCATGCCAGGGAGGTTGGGGATTTTCCAAGTATGGTCCGTTTAATTTTTTGTGGCTGTTTGGGTGGACAAACGGGTAAAACAGCGTGAACGGGGCATTTTCAGGCAAAATTGGTATTCTATAGCCCGCGGTTTCATGGGTGGGCCCAGGGTCCAGGCGTGCTGTAGGCAGAAAATCAATCGGGGCATGCTAGAGAGGTTGGGGATCATCTCAGTATGGTCCATTTAAATTTTTGTGGTCATTTGGATGGATAAATGGGCGAAACGGCATGAGCAGGGCATTTTTGAGCCAAATCGGTGTGCTATAGCCCACAGTTTTGGGGGTGGGCCTAGTATGGTCCATTTAATTTTGTGGCCATTTTTGTGGACAAACGGGCGAAACAGCGGGAATAGGGAATTTTCACGCCAAATTAGTGTGCTATAGCTCACGATTACGGGGGTGGGCCCGAGGTCCGAGCGTGATATGAGCCAAAAATTCATCGGGGCATGCTAGGAAGGTTAGGGATCATCCCAGTGTGTTCCGTTTAAATTTTTGTGGCTATTTGGGTGGATAAACGAGCAAAACGGTGTGAACGAGTCATTTTTGGACTAAATCGTGTGCTATAGCCCACAGTTTTAGGGGTGGGCCCGTGGTCCGGGCGTGCTGTGGGCTGAAAATTGGCCGGGGCATGCCAGGGAGGTTGGGGATCATCCCAGTATAGTTTTTTTGGTAATTTGGGTGGACAAACGGGCTAAATTGTGCGAATGGGACATTTTCGAGCCAAATTGGAGTGCTGTAGCCAATAGTTTTGGGGGTGGGCCAGGGGTCCGAGTATGCTGTAGGCCAAAAATTGACCAGGGCATACCAAGGAGGTTGGGGATCATCCTAGTATGGTTCATTTAATTTTTGTGGTTATTTAGGTGGACAAATGGGCAAAACGACACGAATGGGGCATTTTCTAACCAAATCGGTGTGCTATAGCCTATGATTTCAGGGGTAGACCAGAGTCCGGGCGTGCTGTGGGCTAAAAATAAAACTGGGCGTGCTAGGGAGGTGGGGATCATCCCAAGGTGGTTCATTTACATTTTTGTGACTATTTGGACGGACAAACGGGCGAAACAGCGCGAACGGGGCATTTTCGAGCCAAAGTGGTGTGCTATAGCCCACGATTTTTGGGGTGGGCCTGGATTCCAGGCGTCCTGCGTGGTGAAAATTGAATGAACCATTCTACGGAGGTTGGGGATCATCCCAATGTGGTCTGTTTAATTTTTTGTGGCCATTCGGGTGGACAAGCGTTTGAAACTGCATAAATGAGGTATTTTTTGGCTGAATCGGTGTGCTATAGCCAACGGTTTTGGGGGTGGGCCAGGGGTCTGGGCGTGCTAAGGGTTAAAAATCGATCGGGGCATGCCAGGGAGGTTGGGGACTATCCTAGTATGGTTCGTTTAATTTTTCATGGTTGTTTGGGTGGACATATAGGTGGAACGATGCGAACGGGGGATTTTCGGGCCAAATCGGTTTGCTATAGCCCACGATTTTGGGGTAGGCCCGGGGATCGGGCGTGATGTGGGCTAAAAATCGATCGAGGCATGCCAGGAAGGTTAGGAATCTTCCCAGTATTGTTCGTTTAATTTTTTGAGGCCATTTGGGTGGACAAACGGGCGAAATAACGGAAATGGGGCATTATTAGGCAAAATCGATATGCTATAGCCCACAATTTTAGGGGTTGGGCCTGGGGTCCGGGCGTGATGTGGGACAAAAATTAACCGAGGCATGCCAGGGAGGTTGGGGATTATCTCAGTATGGTCCGTTTAAATTTTTATGGCCATTTGGATAGATAAACGGGCAAAACAACACGAACGGGGCATTTTTGGGTTAAATCGGAGTGGTATAGCACACGATTTTTGGGTTGGGCCTATGGTCGGGCGTGCTGTTGGCAAAAAATCGACCGGGGCCTGTTAGGGAGGTTGGGGATCATCCTAATGTGGTCTGTTTAATTTTTCGTAGCCATTTGGGTTGACAAACGAGCGAAATGGCACGAATGTGGCATTTTTTGTACAAGTCGGTGTGCTATAGCCCACGGTTTATAGGGTGAGCCCGAGGTCCGGGCGTTCTGTGGTCTAAAAATCAATCGAGGCATGCCAGGGAGGTCTGGGATCATCCAAGTGTGCTTTGTTTAAATTTTCATGGCTATTTGGACAGACAGACAGGCGAAACAGTGCGAATAGGGCATTTTTGGGGTAAACCTGTGAGCTATTGCCTATGATTTGGGAGTGGGCTAGGGGTTCGGGCGTACAACGGGCTGAAAATCGATCGGGGCATGCCAGGGAGGTTGGGGATCGTCCCAGTGTGGTCCGTTAAATTTTTCATGGCCATTTGGGTGGAAAAATAGGTGAAACTACACGAACGAAGCATTTTCGGGCCAAATGGATGTGCTATAGCCAATAGTTTCGGGGGTGGGCCAGGGGTCTGGGCGTTCTGTGGGCCATAAATCGATCGGGGTATACGAGGAAGGTTGGTATCAGTGTGGTCCATTTAATTTTTCGTGGCTATTTGGGTGGAAAAATGGGCAAAATAGTGTGTACGTGGCATTTTTGAGCTAAATCGATGTGCTATAGCCTACAAATTTGGAGGTGGGTCCGGGGTCCGGGTGTTCTGTGGGCCATAAATCGATCGGGGTATACAAGGGAGGTCGGTATCAGTGTGGTCCATTTAATTTTTCGTGGCTATTTGGGTGGAAAAATGGGCAAAATGGTGAGTACGTGGCATTTTTTAGCTAAATCAATGTGCTATAGCCTACGATTTTGGAGGTGGGTCCGGGGTCCGGGCATGCTGTAGGCCAAAAATCGACCAGAGCATGCCCGGAAGGTTGGGTATCTTCTCAGTATGGTCCATTTAATTTTTCATGGTCATTTGGGTTGACAAACGGGCGAAACGGCGAGAATGGGGCATTTTCGGGCAAAATCGGTTTGTTATAGGCCACGATTTAGCAGGTGAGCCCAGAGTCCAGGCATGGTGTGAGCCAAAAATTGATCGATGCATTCTTGGGAGGTTGGGAATTATCCTATTGTGGTTCGTTTAAATTTTTGTGGCTATTTGGGTGGACAAACGGGAGAAACAGCGAGAACGGGGCATTTTTTATCCGAATCGGTGTTCTATACCCCACAGTTTTGGGGGTGGGACTGGGGTCCGAGCGTTTTATGAGCCAAAAATTGATTGGGGCATGCCAAGGAGGTTGGGGATTATCCCAGTGTGGTCCGTTTAAATTTTTGTGGAAATTTAGGTGGACAAACAGGCAAAACGATGCAAACGGGGCATTTTCAGGCCAAATCGATGTGCTATAGCCCGCAGTTTTGGGGGTGGGCCCGATGTCTGGGTGTGCTGTTTGCATATAATTGATCGGGGCATGCCAGGGAGGTTGGGATCGTCCCAGTATGGTCCTTTTAATTTTTTCTGGCCATTTGGGTGGATAAACGGGTGAAACAGCGCAATAGGGGCATTTTTGGGCCAAATCAGTGTGCTGTAGCACACGGTTTCAGGCGTGGGCCTAGGTTCCAGGCTTGCTATTGGCTAAAAATTGACCAGGACGTGCCAGGGAGATTGAGGATCGTCCTAGTGAGGTCCGTTTAATTTTTCATAGCCATTTGGGTGGACAAACGGGCGAAAGGGCACGAACGGGGCATTTTTTGTTCAAATCAGTCTGCTATAGCCCACGATTTAGGGGGTGGGCCTGGGGTTCGGGTGTGCTGTGGGCCAAAAATCAACCGAGGCATGTCAAGTAGGTTTGAGATCATTCAAGTGTGGTCTGTTTAAGTTTTTGTGGCCCTTTGGGTAGACAAACGGGCAAAACAGCGCAAATAGGGCATTTTCAGGCCAAATCGGTGTGCTATTACCCGCAGTTTCGGGAGTGGGCTCGGGGTTCGGGCATTTTTCCAACCAAAAATACACCGGGGCATGCCAGAGGGGTTGAGGATCATCCCAGTGTGGTCCGTTTAATATTTCCTTGCCATTTGGGTGGACAAACGGGTGAAACTGTGTGAATGGGGCATTTTCGAGCCATTTGGGTGGACAAACAAGAGAAACGACATAAATGGGGCATTTTAGGCAAAATCGGTGTGCATAGCCTAAGGTTTTAGGGGTGGGCCCAGGATCTGTGCGTGATGTTGGCCAAAATATAATCTAGGCATGCCACAGAGATTGGGGATTATCCCAGTGTGGTCCATTTAAATTTTCGTGGAAATTTGGGTGGACAAATAAGTGAAACGATGCAAACGGGGCATTTTCGGTGTCCTATAGCCCATAGTATTGGGGGTCGGCCCGGTGTCTGGGCGTGCTACTGGCAGAAAATTGATCGGGGCATGTCAGGGATGTTAGGGATCATCTCAGTATGGTTCGTTTAATTTTTTCTGGCCATTTGGGTGGACAAACGGGTGAAACTACGTGAACGAGGCATTTTTGGGCCAAAATGATGTGCTATAACCTACAGTTTTGGGGGCGGGCCAGGGGTCAGGGCGTGCTGTGGGACAAAAATCGATCGAGGCATACGAGGGAGGTATGGATTAGTGTGGTCCGTTTAATTTTTTGTATCCATTTAGGTGGATAAACGGGCATAACGGAGTGAACGGGGCATTTTCGGGCTAAATCGATGTGCTATAGGATATGATTTTAGGGGTGGGTCCAGGGTCCGGGCATTCTGTAGGCTAAAAGTCGACCAAAGCATGCCAGGGAGGTTGGGGATTTTCCAAGTATGGTCCGTTTAATTTTTTGTGGCTATTTGGGTGGACAAACGGGCGAATCGGCGTGAACGGGACATTTTCGGGCAAAATTGGTGTGCTATAGCCTGCGATTTCGTGGGTGGGCCCAGGGTCTAGGCGTGCTGTGGGCAGAAAATCAATCGAGGCTTGCTAGGGAGGTAGGGTATCATCTGAGTGTGGTCCATTTTAATTTTTGTGGCCATTTGGGTGGACAAACGGGCAAAACGGCGTGAGCAGGGCATTTTTTAGCCAAATCGGTGTGCTATAGCCCACGGTTTTGGGGGTGGGCCTAGTATGGTTCATTTAATTTTGTGGACAAATCGGCGAAACAGCGTGAATAGGGCATTTTCGCGCCAAATTAGTGTGTTATAGCTCACGGTTACGGGGTGGCCCCGAGGTTCGAGCGTGATATGAGCTAAAAACTCACCGGGGCATGCTAGGAAGGTTGGGGATCATTCCAGTGTATTTTTTTTTAAATTTTCGTGGCCATTTGGGTGGATAAACAGGCAAAACGATGCGAACGAGGCATTTTTGGACTAAATCGTGTGCTATAGCCCACAATTTTAAGGTTGGACCCGTGGTCTGGGCGTGCTGTGGGTTGAAAATTGGCCGAGGCATGACAGGGAGGTTGGGGATCATCCTAGTATAGTTCGTTTAATTTTTTGTGGCCATTTGGATGGACAAACGGGCTAAACTGCACGAATGGGACATTTTCGGGCTAAATTGGTGTGCTGTAGCCAACAGTTTTAGGGGTAGGCCAGGGGTCTGAGTGTGCTGTAGGCCAAAAATCGACCGAGGCATACCAAGGAGGTTGGGGATAGTCCTAGTATGGTTCGTTTAATTTTTTTGGGCTATTTAGGTGGACAAATGGGTAAAACGACACGAACGGGGCATTTTGAAGCCAAATCGGTGTGCTATAGCCTACGATTTGAGGGGTAGACCAGAGTCCGGGCGTACTGTGGGCTAAAAATAAAACTGGGCATGCCAGGGAGGTTGCTGGTGGACTAACGGGCAAAACGGCGCGAACGGGGCATTTTTAGGCCAAATCGATGTGCTATAGCTCACAGTTTCGGGGATAAGACCGGGGTTCAGGCATGCTGTGGGACAAAAATTAATTGAGGTATTCCAGGGAGGTAGGGGATCATACAAGTAAGGCCCATTTAAATTTTTGTTGCCATTTGGGTGGATAAACCGGTGAAACAGCGTGAACGAGGCATTTTTCGGCCAAATTGGTGTGTTATAGTCCACGATATTGGGGGTGGGCTTGGGGTTCAGGCGTGCTGTGGGCCGAAAATTGACCGGGGCATGCCAGGAAGGTTGGGAATCATCCCAGTGTAATCCATTTAATTTTTCGTGGTCATTTGTGTGGACAAACAGTCGAAATTGCGCGAACGGGGTATTTTTCAGCCAAATCGATGTGCTATGGCCAACGCTTTAGGGGTGGGTCAAGCGTCCGAGTGTGCTGATGGTCGAAAATCAATTGAGGTATGCCATGAAGGTTGGAGATTTTCCCAGTATGGTTCATTTAATTTTTCATGGCTATTTGGGTGGACAAATGGGCGAAACAGCGCTAACGGGGCATTGTCGGGCCAAATCGATGTGCTATATCCCACAGCTTTAGGGTGGCCAGGTTCTGGGCATGTTGTGGGCCAAAAATTTGCTGAGGCATGCCAAGGAGGTTGAGGATCATCTCAATATGGTCAGTTTAATTTTTCATGGAAATTTGTGTGGACAAACAGGAGAAACGATGCAAACGGGGCATTTTCAGGCTTAATCGATGTGCTATAGCCCACAGTTTTGGGGGTGGGCCTGGTGTTTGGGTGTGCTGCTTGAAGAAAATCAATTGGGGCATGCCAAGGAGGTTGGGGATCATCCCAAAATGGTCCTTTTAATTTTTCATTACCATTTCGGTGTACAAACGGGTGAAACAGTGCAATAGGGGCATTTTTGGGCCAAATCGGTGTGCTATAGCACACGGTTTCGGGCGTGGGCCTAAGGTCCAAGCTTGCTGTTGGCTAAAAATTGATTGAGGCGAGCCAGGGAGGTTGTGGATCTTCCTAGTGTGGTCCATTTAATTTTTTGTAGCCATTTGGGTTGACAAACGGGTTAAAGGGCACAAACGGGGAATTTTCTATTCAAATCAGTGAGCTATAGCCCATGATTTAGGGGTGGGCCCGGGGTCCAGGCGTGCTGTGGGTCAAAAATCAACCGAGGCATTCCAGGGAGGCTGAGGATCATCCAAGTGTGGTCTGTTTAAGTTTTCGTGGCCCTTTGGGTAGACAAACGAGCAAAACAGCGCGAATGTTGCATTTTCGGGCCAAATCGGTGTGCTATTGCCCATGGTTTCGGGAGTGGACTCAGGGTTCGGGCATTCTTCCAGCCGAAAATACACCGAGCTGTGCTAGGAAGGTTGAGGATTATCCCAGTGTGGTCCGTTTAATTTTTCCTGGCCATTTGGGTGGACAAACGGGTGAAAATGTTCGAATGGGGCATTTTCGGGCCAAAACGATGTGCTATAACCTACCGTTTTGAAGGTGGGCCAGGGGTTTGGGCGTACTGTAGGTTGAAAATCGATTGGGGCATGTGAGGGAGGTTGGGATCAGTGTGGTCCATTAAATTTTTTGTAGCTATTTGGGTGGGAAAACGGGCGAAATGGCGTGAACGGGGCATTTTCAAGCTAAATTGATGTGCTATAAGCTATGATTTTGGGGGTGGGTCCGGGATCCAGGCGTTCTGTTGGCCAAAAATCGACCAGAGCATGCCAGGGAGGTTGGGGATCTTCCAAGTATGGTCTGTTTAATTTTTCGTGGCTTTGGGAGGATAAATGGGCGAAACGGCGCAAACAAGGCATTTTCAAGCAAAATTATTGTGCTATAGCCCGCAGTTTCGCGGGTGAGCCCAGGGTCCAGGCGTGCTGTGGGCAAAAAATTGATTGAGGTATGCTAGGGAGGTTTGGTATCATCTCAGTGTGGTTCATTTAAATTTTTATAGCCATTTGGGTGGACAAACGGGCGAAATAGCATGAGCGGGGCATTTTTTAGCCAAATTAGTATGCTAATAGCCCATGGTTTTAGGGGTGGGCCTGGGGTCCGAGCGTGCTGTAGGTTGAAAATTGATCGAGGCATGTCAGGGAGGTTGGGTATCATCCTAGTATGGTCCTTTTACTTTTTTGTGGCTATTTTTGTGGACAAATTGGCGAAACGGCGCGAATAGGGCATTTTCGAGCCAAATCATGTAATATATCTCACGGTTATGGGGTTGGGCCCGGGGTCCGGATGTGATATAGGCCAAAAATTCACCGGGGCATACTAGGGAGGTTGGGGATCATCCTACTATGGTCCGTTTAAATTTTTGTGTCAATTTGGGTGGACAAACGGATGAAACGGCGCGAACGGGGCATTTTTAAACCAAATTGGTGTGCTATAGCCCACGGTTTCAGGGGTGGGCCCGAGGTCTGTGCGCATTGTGGGCCAATAATTGATCGAGGCATGCCATGGAGGTTTTAGTATGCTTCGTTTAATCTTTTCCGGCCATTTTGGTGGACAAAAGGGAGAAACGACGCGAATGGGGCATTTTCTAGCCAAATCATGTAATATATCTCACGGTTATGGGGTTGGGCCTGGGTTCCGGGCGTGATATAGGCCAAAATTTCACTGGGGCATACTAGGGAGGTTGGGGATCATCCTACTATGGTCCGTTTAAATTTTTATGGCCATTTGGGTGGACAAACGAACAAAACGGTGCGAACAGGGCATTTTAAAACCAAATTGGTGTGCTATAGCCCACGGTTTCGGGGGTGGGCCCGAGGTCTGTGCGTATTGTGGTCCAATAATTGATCGAGGCATGCCATGGAGGTTGTAGTATGCTCTGTTTAATATTTTGCGGCTATTTTGGTGGAAAAAAGGGCGAAACGGCGCGAACGGGGCATTTTCGGGCCAAATCAATGTGCTATAGCCCACGGTTTTGGGGTGGGCCTAGGTTCTAGGCATGTTGTGGGCCAAAAATTTATCGAGGCTTGCCAGGGAGATTGGGGATCATCCAGTATGGTCAGTTTAATTTTTGATGGAAATTTGAGTGGACAAACAGGCAAAACGATGCAAACGGGGCATTTTCAGGCAAAATCGGTGTGCTATAGCCCTCAGTTTTGGGGGTGGGCCTAGCGTCTGGGTGTGCTGCTGGCAGAAAATCAATCGGGGCATGCTAGGGAGGTTGGGGATCGTTCGAGTATGGTCTATTTAAATTTTCTTGGCCATTTGGGTGGACAAATGGGCGAAATGGCGTAAACGAGGTTTTTCAAGACAAATCGGTGTACTATAGCTCGGGGTTTTTGGGATGGGCCCAGGTTTCAGGCATGCCGTGGGTTAAAAATCGATCGGGGCATGCCAGGGAGGTTGGGGATCATCCTAGTATGGTTCTTTTAATTTTTTGTGGCCATTAGGTCAGACAAATGGATGAAACGGCGCGAACGGTGAATTTTTGGGTCAAATCAGTGTGCTATAGCTCACGGTTTTGGGGTTGGGCCCAAGGTCCAGGCATGCTATAGGCCAAAAATTGACCGGGGTGTGCCAGGGAGGTTGGAGATTGTCCCAGTGTGGTCCGTTTAAATTTTTGTGGCTATTTGATTGGACATACGGGCGAAACATCGCGAACAGGGTATTTCAGGCAAAATCAGAGGGCTATAGCCCACGGTTTCAGGGGTGGGCCTTGGTTCTAGGTGTGCTGTATGCTGAAAATCAATCGGGGCATACCAGGGAGATTGGGGATCGTCTGAGTATGGTCCGTTTAAATTTTCTTGGGTATTTGGGTGGACAAACGGGCAAAAAAGTGCAAACGGTGCATTTTTGGGCTAAATCAGTGTAATTTAGCGTAGGGCTTTTAGGGTTGGCTCACGGTTCGGGCATGCTGTAGGCCAAAAATTGATCGAGGCATGCCAAGGAGGTTGGGGATCATCCTAGTGTAGTACGTTTAATTTTTCGTGGCCATTTGGTTGGACAAATGGGAAAATGGTGCGACATGTGCATATTCAACCAAAATAGGTTTTCTATTGCTCACGATTTTGGGGGTGGGCCTTGGGTTCGGGCATTTTGTGGGCCAAAAATTGACCGAGGCTTGCCAGAAAGGTTGGGGATCATCTCAGTGTTGTTTGTTGAATTTTGTATGGCCATTTGGGAGGACAAACAGGCAAAATGACCTGAACGGGCATTTTCAAGCCAAATCGGTGTTCTACAGCTCACGATTTCGGAGGTGGACCTGGGGTCTGGGCGTGCTGTGGATCAAAAATTGATCAAGGCATGCCAGGAAGGTTGGGGATCATCCCAGTATGGTCCATTTAAATTTTCGTGGATATTCTGGTGGTCAAACGGGTGAAACAGCATGAACGAGGCATTTTAAGGCCAAATCGGTGTGCTATAGCCCACGGTTCCGGAGTGGGCCTGGGGTCCGGGCATGTAATGGGCCAAAAATTGACCGGGGCATGTCAGGAAGGTTGGGGACATCCTAGTGTGGTCC
>NW_025858299.1:33843-34162 GCF_002878395.1 Capsicum annuum
TTTAAATTTTCATGGCCATTTGGGTGGACAAATGGGAAAAACGGCGCGAACAGGGCATTTTCAGGCAAAATCGGTGTGCTATAGCCCACAGTTTTGGGGGTGGGCCCGTGGTTCGGGCGTACTGTGGGCTGAAAATTGACTGGGGCATGCCAGGGAGGTTGGGTATCATCTCAGTATAGTTTGTTTAATTTTTTGTGGCCATTTGGGTGGACAAACGGGCTAAACTGTGCGAATGGGACATTTTTGGGCCAAATTGGTGTGCTGTAGCCAACAGTTTTGGGGGTGGGCCAGGGGTCCGAGTGTGCTGTAGGCCGAAAAT
>NW_025858299.1:37162-103439 GCF_002878395.1 Capsicum annuum
AGCCTTGTCTTCGTTCCCCTTTCTTTTTACTAACGTCTAGACTTCAAATGAGTTCACTTATGAATGAATTCCTCTCCCTCATGTATATATAATTTTTAAGCTAAGCACACAGGTGACTCACCTGCTAGCTCCCTAGGTTCCATAAGCATGTCAATGTTTTTTTTCCGTTTAAGGCCACAGTCTCTAAATAGACTTCCATATAGTGCCCCAATCTAACACTTGAACACTTGAAAAAATTTTGATAGTAATTAAATCAAGTCGTATGTCATTTTATGTGAACATTACTAGTACATGTAAAATGTGGGGTGTTACAATCCCAGTATGGTCCATTTAAATTTTTATGGCCATTTGGATCAACAAACAGGCGTAATAACGCAAACGGGGCATTTTTGGTCCAAATCGATGTGCTATAGCCCACGATTTTAGGGGTGGGCCTGGTGTCTGGGCGTGTTGTATGTTGAAAATTGACTGAGGCATGTGAGGGAAGTTGTGGATCATCCCAGTATGATCCTTTTAATTTTGAGTGGCCATTTGGGTGGACAAACGGGCGAAACAGCGCGAACGGGGCATTTTTGGGCCAAATCGGAGTGGTATAGCACACGATTTAGGGGGTGGGCCTAAGGTCCGGGCGTGCTGTTGGCCAAAAATCAACCGAGGCCTGCCAGGGAGGTTGGGGATCATCTCAATGTGGTTCGTTTAATTTTTCATAGCCATTTGAGTGGTCAAACGGGCGAAATGGCACGAACGGGGCATTTTTTGTACAAGTTGGTGTGCTATAGCCCACGGTTTAGGGGGTGGGCCCGAGGTTCGAGCGCGTTGTGGGATAAAAATCAATTGTGGCATGCCAGGGAGGTCTAGGATCGTCGAAGTGTGGTCTTTTTAAATTTTCATGGCCATTTGGGCTGACAAACAGGCGAAATAGTGTGAACGGGGCATTTTTGGGCTAAATCGGTGAGCTATTGCCCACGATTTTGGGAGTGGGATCGGGGTCCGAGCGTGCTGCGGGCTGAAAATCGATTGGGGCATTCTAGGGAGGTTGGGGATCATCCCAGTGTGGTCCATTTAATTTTTTGTGGCTATTTGGGTGGACAAATGAGTGAAACTGCACAAACGGAGCATTTTTTAGACAAATCGATGTGCTATAGCCAATAGTTTCAGGGGTGGGCCAGGGGTCTGGGCGTGCTGTGGGCTATAAATTGTTCGGGGTATGCGAGGGAGGTTGGGATCAGTGTGGTCCATTTAATTTTTTGTGGCCATTTGGGTGGACAAATGGGCGAAACGGCGTGTACGGGGCATTTTTGAGCTAAATCGATGTACTATAGCCTATGATTTTGCGGGTGGGTCTGGGCGTGCTGTAGGCCAAAAATCAACTAGAGCATTCTCGAAAGGTTAGAAATCTTCCCAGTATGGTCCATTTAATTTTTCATGGTCATTTGGGTGGACAAACGGGCAAAACAGCATGAATGGGGCATTTTCGGGCAAAATTGGTTTGTTATAGGCCACGATTTAGCGGGTGAGCCCAGAGTCCAGCATGCTGTGAGCCAAAAATCGATCGATGCATTCTTGGGAGGTTGGGGATTATCATATTGTGGTTCGTTTAAATTTTTGTGGCTATTTGGGTTAACAAGCGGGAGAAACAGCCCGAACGGGGTATTTTTAAGCCAAATCGGTGTTCTATACACCACGGTTTTGGGGGTGGGACTGGGGTTCGAGCGTGTTATATGCCAAAAATTAATTGAGGCATGTCAGGGAGGTTGGGGATCATCCTAGTATGGTCCGTTTAATTTTTTTGTGGTCATTTTTATGGACAAACGGGTGAAATGATGCGAATGAGATATTTTGGGGCCAAATCGGTGTACTATAACCCACAATTTTAATGGTGGGCCCAGGTCCGGACTTGCTGTAGCCAAAAATTATGTGGAGCATTACAGGGGGTTGGGAATCATTCTAGTATGGTCCGTTTAAATTTTTATGGCCATTTGGGTGGAAAATGGGGAGAAACAGCACAAACGGGGTATTTTTAGGCCAAATCGGTGTGCTATAGTCCATGGTTTTTGGGGTAGGCCCAGGATCCAGGCGTGCGGTTGGTTGAGAATCAACCGAGGTGTGCCGGAGATGCTGGGGATCATCCAAGTGTGGTCCATTTAATTTTTTATGGCCATTTGGGTGTGGAAATGGGTGAAACGGCGCGAACGAGGCATTTTCGTGCCAAATCAGTGTGCTATAGCCAACGATTTTGGGGGTGGTCCTAAATTCTAGTCGTAGTGTGGCACAAAAATTAACCAGGTCCTACCAGGTAGGTTGGGAAGGGTCCCAGTATGGTCCATTTAATTTTTCGTGGCCATTTGGGTGGACAAAGAAGTGAAATAGCACGAACGAGGTATTTTCGTGCCAAATTGGAGTGCTATAGCCAACAATTTTGGCGGTGGGCCCAAATTCTAGGTGTGCTGTGGGCCAAAAATTAACCAGGGCTGCCAGGTAGGTTGGAAATTATCCCAGTGTGGTCCGTTTAATTTTTCGTGGCCATTTGGGTGGACAAACAAGCAAAACAGCGCGAACGAGGCATTTTCGAGCCAAATCGGTGTGCTAGCCCATGGTTTTATGGGTGGGCTCAGGGTCCCTGCATGTTGTGGGTTGAAAATTGACTGGGGTATGCCAGGGAGGTTGGGTATCATCCCAGTGTGGTCCGTTTAAGTTTTCGTGGCCATTTGGGTGGACAAACGGGTGAATCAGAGCGAATGGGGCATTTTTGGGCCAAATCGGTGTGCTATAGCCCACGGTTTTGGGGATCGTCCCAGGGTCTAGGCGTGCTATGCAACAAAAATCAATCGGGGTGTGCCAGGGAGTTTGGGGATTGTTCGAGTATGGCGTGTTTAAATTTTCTTGGCCATTTGGGTGGACGAATGGGCAAAACGGCGAGAACGGGGCATTTTCGAGTCAAATCGGTGTACTATAGACAAGGGTTTTTAGGGTGGGCCCAGGTTTCGGGCATGCTGTGGGCTGAAAATTAATTGAGGAATGCTAGGGAGGTTAGGTATCATCCAATTATGGTCCGTTTAATTTTTCGTGGCTATTTGGTTGGACAAACGGGCGAAACGGGATGAACGGTGCATTTTCTGGCTAAATCAGTGTGCTATAGCTCACGGTTTCAATGGTGGGCCCAGGGTTCGGGCGTGCTGTGGGAAAAAAATTAACTAGGGCTTGCCAGAGATATTAGGGATCGTCCCAGTATGGTTCGTTTAAATTTTTGTGGCTATTTGGGTGGACAAACGAGTGAAACGGCGTGATTAGGGCATTTTTGGGCTAAATCGGTGTGCTATTGCCCACGGTTTTAGGGGTGGGCCCGGGGTTCGGGTGTGCTGTTGGCCGAAAATCGATCGAGGCATATCAGGGAGGTTGGGGATCGTTCGAGTATGGTCCGTTTAAATTTTCTTGGCCATTTGGGTGGACAAACGGGCAAAACGACGCGAACAAGGTATTTTCAAGCCAAATTGGTGTACTATAACCCAGGGTTTTTGGGAGGGGCCCAGGGCTCAGGCATGCCGTGGGTCAAAAATCTATCGGGGCATGCTAGGGAGGTTGGATCATCCTATCATGGTCCGTATAATTTTTCATGGCTATTTGATTGGACAAGTGGGTGAAACAGCGCGAATAGTGTATTTTCAGGCCAAATCAATGTGCTATAGCTCACGGTTTTGGGGGTGGGCCTAGGGTTTGAGCATTCTGTGGGCTGAAAATTAATCGAGGCATGCCAGGAAGGTTGGGGATTGTCCCAGTGTGATCCGTTTAAATTTTTGTGGCTATTTGGGTGGACAAACGGGCGAAACGGCCCAAATGGGGTATTTTTGGGCCAAATCGGTGTGCTATAGCCCACAGTTTTGGGGGATGGCCTGGGGTCCGGGCAATTTCTATCCAAATCGGTGTGCTATATCCCACGATTTTGGCAGTGGGCTCGGGGTTTAGGCGTGCTGTCGGCTGAAAATTGATCGGGATGTGCCAGGGAGGTTAGGGATCATCCCAATGTGGTCCGTTTAATTTTTCGTGGCCATTTAGGTGGACAAATGGGTGAACCGGCATGAACGGGGCATTTTCAGGCCAAATCAATGTGCTATAGCCCACAGTTTTGGGGGTGGTCCTGGGGTTCAGGCGTGCTATGGGACAAAAATCGATCGGGGTGTGGCAAGGGGTTTGGGGATCCTCCGAGTAAGGTTCGTTTAAATTTTCTTGGTGATTTCGGTGGACAAATTGGCAAAACGGCATGAACGGGATATCTTTGGGTCTAATCAGTGTACTATAGCCTAGGGTTTTTAGGGTGGGCCCGGGGTTCGGTCATGCTGTGGGCCAAAAATTGATTGGGGCATGCCAGGGAGGTTAGGGATTATCCTAGTATGGTCAGTTTAATTTTTCGTGGCCATTTGGTTGGACAAATGGACAAAACATTGTGAACGGTGCATTTTTGGGATAAATCGATGTGCAATAGCTCACGGATTTGGGAGTGGGCCCAGGGTTCGGGCGTGCTGTGGGCCAAAAATTAATTGAGGCATGACAAGGAGATTGGGGATCATCCCAGTGTGGTCCGTTTAAATTTTAGTGGCTATTTGACTGGACAAATGGGAGAAACAACATGAATAGGGCATTTTCTGGCCAAATCGGTGTGCTATAGCCCACGATTTCAGGGGTGGGACCAAGGTTCAGGTGTGTTGTGGGCTGAAAATCGATCAAGGCATACTAGGGAGGTTGGGGATCGTTCGAGTATGGTCTATTTAAATTTTCTTGGCCATTTGGGTGGACAAATGGGCAAAACGGCATAAACGAGGTTTTTCGAGATAAATCGGTGTACTATTGCTCGGGGTTTTTGGGATGGGCCCAGGGTTCAAGCATGCCGTGGGTTAAAAATCAATCAGGGCATGCCAGGGAGGTTGAGGATCATCCTAGTATGGTTCGTTTTATTTTTTGTAGCCATTAGGTCAGACAAATGGATGAAACGGCACAAATGGTGAATTTTCTGGCCAAATCAGTGTGCTATAGCTCACGGTTTTGGGGTTGGGCATAGAGTCCGGGCATGCTGTGGGCCAAAAATTGACTGGGGCGTGCCAGGGAGGCTGGAGATCATCCCAGTGTATTCCGTTTCAATTTTTGTGGCTATTTGGGTGGACAAATGGGCGAAACAACGGGAATGGGGCATTTAAGGAAAAATCAGTGTACTATAGCCCACGATTTCAGGGGTGGGCCCAGGTTCTGGGTGTGCTGTGTGCCGAAAATTGATCAGGGCATGCCAGGGAGATTGGGGATCATCTGAGTATGGTCTGTTTAAATTTTCTTGGCTATTTGGGTGGACAAACGGGCAAAACGGCGTAAACAATGAATTTTCAGGCTAAATCGGTGTAATGTAGCGTAGGGTTTTTGGGGTGGGCTCAGGGTTCGGGCATGCTGTGGGATAAAATTGATCGGGGCATGCCAGGAAGGTTGGGGATTATCCTAGTATGGTCCGTTTAATTTTTCGTGGCCATTTGGTTGGACAAACAGGAAAACAGTACGACCTGTTCATTTTCAAGCAAAATCGATGTGCTATTGCTCACGGTTTTGGGGGTGGGCCTAGGGTTCGGGTGTTTTGTGGGCCAAAAATTTACCGGGGCATGCCTGGGAGGTTGGGAATCGTCCCAAAATGGTCCTGTAGCCAACAGTGTTGGGGGTGGGCCAGGGGTCCGAGTGTGCTGTAGGCCAAAAATCGACCGGGGCATACCAAGGAGGTTGGCCATCGTCCTAATGTGGCTCGTTTAATTTTTTATGGCTAGTTAGGTGGACAAATGGGCAAAACGACATGAACGGGGCATTTTCGAGCCAAATCGGTGTGCTATAGTCTACGAGTTTAGGGGTAGACCCAAAATCCGAGCGTGCTGTGGGCTAAAAATAAACCTGGGCAAGCCAGGGAGGTTGGGGATCGTCCCAAGGTGGTTCATTTAAATATTTGTGGTCATTTGGTTGGACAAACAGGCAAAACGGCGTGAATGGTGCATTTTCAAGTCAAATTGGTGGGCTATTGCTCACGGTTTTGGGGGTGGGGCTGGGGTTTGGGTGTTTTGAGGGCCGAAAATTGACCAGGGTGTGCTAGGGAGGTTAGGGATCATCTTAGTGTGGTCCATTGAATTTTTCGTGGCTATTTGGGTGGACAAATGGGCAAAACGGACCGAACAGGGAATTTTCAGGCCTAATCGGTGTGCTATAGCTCTTGATTTTAGGGGTGGGCCCGAGGTCCGGGCGTGCTATGAGATAAAAATCGATCAGGAAATTCCAGGAAAGTTGGGGATCATCACACTGTGGTCCGTTTAAATTTTCATGGCTATTTGGGTGGATAAACGGGCAAAACGACGCAAATGGGGCATTTTTCAAGCCAAATTGGTGTGCTATAGCCCCCAGTTTTTGGGGTGAGCTTGGGGTCCGGGCGTGCAATGGGCCGAAAATTGATCGGGGCATGTCAGAGAGGTTAGGGACGTTCCAGTGTGGTCCGTTTAAATTTTCATGGCCAGTTGGGTGGACAAATGGGTAAAACAGCGCAAATAGGGCATTTTCGGGTAAAATAGGTGTGCTATAGCCCAACGTTTTGGGGGTGGACCCGAGGTTTGGGAGTGTCGTTGGTCAAAAATAGATCGGGGCTTGTTAGGGTGGCTGGGGATCATCCCAGTGTGGTCCATTTAATTTTCATGGTCATTTGGGTGGACAAACAGGTGAAACAGCGCGAACGGGGCATTTTTGAGCCAAATCGGTGTGTTATAGCCCACGATTTTGGGGGTAGGCCTGAATTCCAAGTGTTCTCCGTGCTGAAAATCGAATGAAGCATTCCAGGAAGGTTGGGGATCATCCCAGTATTGTCCGTTTAATTTTTTGTGGCCATTGGGTGGACAAACGGTTGAAACTACACAAATGAGGTAATCTTGGGCCGAATCGGTGTGCTAGATCCAACAGTTTTGGGGGTGAGCCAGGGGTCTGGGCGTGCTGAGTGCCGAAAATCGATCGAGGCATGCTAGGGAGGTTTGGGATTGTCCTAGTGTGGTTCATTTAATTTTTCATGGTTGTTTGGGTGGAAAAATAGGCAAAACGACGCGAATGGGGGATTTTTGGGCCAAATCGGTGTGCTATAGCCCACGATTTTGGGGTGGGCCCAGGGTCTAGGCGTGATGTAAGCAAAAAATCGATCGTGGCATGCCAGGAAGGTTGGGGATCTTCCTAGTATGGTCCGTTTAATTTTTTGAGGCCATTTGGGTGGACAAACGAGCGAAATAGAGTAAACGGGACATTATTGGGAAAAATCGATGTGCTATAGCCCATAATTTTGGGAATGGGCCTGGGGTCCGGGTGTGATGTGGGCCAAAAATTGATCGAGGCATTCCAGGGAGGTTGGGGATCATCCCAGTATGGTCCATTTAAATTTTTGTGGCCATTTGGATCGACAAACAGGCGTAATAATGCAAACAGGGCATTTTTGGTCCAAATCGATGTGCTATAGCCCACGATTTTAGGGGTGGGCCCGGTGTCTGGGCGTTCTGTATGTCGAAAATTGACTAAGGCATACGAGGAGGTTGTGGATCATCCCAGTATGATCCTTTTAATTTTGAGTGGCCATTTGGGTGGACAAACGGGCGAAACAGCGTGAATGGGGCATTTTTGGGCCAAATCGGAGTGGTATAGCACACGATTTCGGGGGTGGGCCTAAGGTCCGGGCGTTCTATTGGCCAAAAATCGACGGGGCCTGCCAGGGAGGTTGGGGATCATTCCAATGTGGTCCGTTTAATTTTTCATAGCCATTTGGGTGGACAAACGGGCGAAATGGCACGAACGGGGCATTTTTTGTACAAGTTGGTGTGCTATAGCCCATGGTTTAGGGGGTGGGCCCAAGGTTCGGGCGTACTGTGGGCTGAAAATCAATCGTGGCATGCCAGAGAGGTCTGGGATCGTCGAAGTGTGGCCTGTTTAAATTTTCATGGCCATTTGGGCTGACAAACAGGCAAAACAGTATGAACGGGGCATTTTTGGGCTAAATCGGTGAGCTATTACCCATGATTTTGGGAGTGGCCTCAGGGTCCGGGCGTGCTGCAGGCTGAAAATCGATTGGGGCGTGCCAGGGAGATTGGGGATCATCCCAGTGTGGTCCATTTAATTTTTTGTGGCCATTTGGGTGGACAAATGAGTGAAACTGTACGAACGGAGCATTTTTGAGACAAATCAATGTGCTATAGCCAATAGTTTCAAGGGTGGGCCAGGGGTCTGGGCGTACTGTGGGCTATAAATCGATCGGTGTATGTGAGGGAGGTTGGGATCAGTGTGGTCCATTTAATTTTTCATGGCCATTTGGGTGGACAAATGGGCAAAACGGCGTGTACGGGGCATTTTTTATCTAAATCGATGTGCTATAGCCTATGATTTTGCGGGTGGGTCCGGGCGTGCTGTAGGCCAAAAATCGACTAGAGCATGCCCGAAAGGTTGGGGATCTTCCCAGTATGGTCCATTTAATTTTTCATCGTCATTTGGGTGGACAAATGGGTGAAACGGCGTGAATGGGGCATTTTCGGGCAAAATTGGTTTGTTATAGGCCACGATTTAGCGGGTGAGCCCATCGTCCAGGCATGCTGTGAGCCAAAAATCGATCGATGCATTCTTGGGAGGTTGGGGATTATCATATTATGGTCCGTTTAAATTTTTGTGGCTATTTGGGTTAACAAGCGGGAGAAACAGCACAAACGGTGTATTTTAAAGCCAAATCGTTGTTCTATACCCCACGGTTTTGGGGGTGGGACTGGGGTCCGAGCGTGTTATGTGCCGAAAATTAATCGAGGCATGCCAGGGAGGTTGGGGATCATCTTAGTATAGTCCGTTTAATTTTTGTGTGGCCATTTTTATGGAAAAACGGGTGAAATGATGCGAATGAGATGTTTTCGGGCCAAATCGGTGTGCTATAACCCACAATTTTAGGGGTGGGCCCAGGTCCGGGCTTACTGTAGCCAAAAATTATGTGGAGCATTGTAGGGGGTTGGGAATCATTCCAGTATGGTCTGTTTAAACTTTTATGGCCATTTGGGTGGACAAAGGGGAGAAACGGCACGAACGGGGTATTTTGGGCCAAATCAGTGTGCTATAGCCCATGGTTTTTGGGGTAGGACTGGGGTCCAAGCGTGCGGTTGATCGAAAATCAATGGAGGTGTGCCGGAGATATTGGGGATCTTCCAAGTGTGGTCCATTTAATTTTTTTTATGGCCATTTGGGTGGAAAACGGGTGAAACGGCGCGAACAAGGCATTTTCGTGCCAAATCGGTGTGCTATAGCCAACGATTTTGGGGGTGGGCCCAAATTCTAGTCGTGCTGTGGAACAAAAATTAACCAGGTCCTACTAGGTAGGTTGGGAAGGGTCCAAGTGTGGTCCATTTAATTTTTCGTGGCCATTTGGGTGGAAAAAGAAGCGAAACAGCGCGAACGAGGTATTTTCGTGCCAAATTAGAGTGCTATAGCCAACAATTTTGGTGATGGGCCCAAATTCTAGGCCTGGTGTCGGCCAAAAATTAACTAGGGCCTGCCAGGTAGGTTGGGAATGGTCCCAGTGTGGTCTGTATAATTTTTCGTGGCCATTTGGGTGGACAAACAAGCAAAACAGCACGAACGAGGCATTTTCGAGCCAAATCGGTGTGCTAGCCCACGGTTTCAGAGGTGGGCTCAGGGTCCCTGTGTGTTGGGGGCTGAAAATTGATCGGGGTATGCCAGGGAGGTTGGGTATCGTCCCAGTGTGGTCTGTTTAAGTTTTCATGGCCATTTGGGTGGACAAACGGGTGAATCGGAGCGAACGGGGCATTTTTGGGCCAAATCGGTGTGCTATAGCCCACGGTTTTAGGAGTGGTCTCAGGGTCTAGGCGTGCTATGCGACAAAAATCAACCGGGGTGTGCCAGGGAATTTGGGGATTGTCCGAGTATGGCGTGTTTAAATTTTCTTTGCATTTGGGTGGACGAATGGGCAAAACGGCGTGAACGAGGCATTTTTGAGTTAAATTGGTGTACTATAGCCAAGGGTTTTTAGGGTGGGCCCAGGTTTCGGGCATGCTGTGGGCTCTAAATCAATCGAGGAATGCTAGGGAGGTTGGGTATCATCCTATTATGGTTCGTTTAATTTTTCGTGGCTATTTGGTTGGACAAACGGGTGAAACGGCATGAACGGTGCATTTTCGGGCTATATCTGTGTGCTATAGCTCACGGTTTCATGGGTGGGCCCAGGGTTCGGGCGTTCTGTGGGAAAAAAATTAACCAGGGCTTGCAAGAGAGATTAGGGATCGTCCCAGTATGGTTCGTTTAAATTTTTGTGGCTATTTGGGTGGACAAACGGGTGAAATGGCGTGAATGGGGCATTTTCGGGCTAAATCGGTGTGCTATATTGCCCATGGTTTCAGGGGTGGGCCCGGGGTTTGGGTGTTCTATTGGCCGAAAATCGATCGAGGCATGCCGGGGAGGTTAGGGATCGTTCGAGTATGGTCCGTTTAAATTTTCTTGGCCATTTGGGTGGACAAACGGGCGAAACGACGCAAACAGGGTATTTTTAGGCCAAATCAGTGTACTATAGCCTAGGGTTTTTGGGAAGGGCCCAGGGCTCAGGCATGCCGTGGGTCGAAAATCTATCGGGGTAAGCTAGGGAGGTTGGATCATCCTAGCATGGTCCGTTTAATTTTTCGTGGCTATTTGATTGGACAAGTGGGTGAAACAGCGTGAATGGTGCATTTTCAGGCCAAATCAATGTGCTATAGCTCACAGTTTTGGGGGTGGGCCTACGGTTTGAGCGTGCTGTGGGCCGAAAATTAATCGAGGCATGCCAGGAAGGTTGGGGATTGTCCCAGTGTGATCCGTTTAAATTTTTGTGGCTATTTGGGTGGACAAACGGGCGAAACGGCCCAAATGGGGTATTTTTGGGCCAAATCGGTGTGCTATATCCCATGATTTTGGCAATGGGCTCGGGGTTTGGGCGTGCTGTGGGCTGAAAATTGATCGGGATGTGCTAGGGAGGTTGGGGATCATCCCAGTGTGGTCCGTTTAATTTTTCGTGGCCATTTAGTTGGACAAACGGGTGAACCGGCACGAACGGGGCATTTTCAGGCCAAATCAATGTGCTATAGCCCACAGTTTTAGGGGTGGTCCCGGGGTTCAGGCGTGCTATGGGACGAAAATCGATCGCGGTGTGGCAGGGGGTTTGGGGATCATCCGAGTACGGTTCGTTTAAATTTTCTTGGTGATTTCGGTGGACAAATGGGCAAAACAGCATGAATGGGACATATTTAGGTCTAATTAGTGTACTATAGCCCAGGGTTTTTGGAGTGGGCCTGGGGTTCGGTCATGCTGTGGGCTAAAAATCAATTGGGGCATGCCAGGGAGGTTAGGGATCAACCTAGTATGGTCAGTTTAATTTTTCATTGCCATTTGGTTGGACAAATGGGCAAAACGATGCGAACGGTGAATTTTTGGGATAAATCGATGTGCAATAGCTCACTGTTTTGGGAGTGGGCCCAAGGTTCGGCGTGCTGTGGGCCAAAAATTAATTGAGGCGTGACAAGGAGATTGGGGATCATCCCAGTGTGGTCCGTTTAAATTTTAGTGGCTATTTGACTGGACAAATAGGAGAAACAACGTGAATAGGGCATTTTCTGGCCAAATCGGTGTGCTATAGCCTACGATTTCAGGGGTGGGACCAAGGTTCAGGTATGTTGTGGGCTGAAAATCGATCGGGGCATGCCAGGGAGGTTGTGGATCGTTCAAGTATGGTCTATTTAAATTTTCTTGGCCATTTGGGTGGACAAATTGGCAAAACGGCGCAAACGAGGTTTTTCGAGATAAATCGGTGTACTATAGCTCGGGGTTTTTGGGATGGGCCCAGGGTTCAGGCATACCGTGGGTCAAAAATTGATCAGGGCATACCAGGGAGGTTGAGGATCATCCTAGTATGGTTCGTTTAATTTTTTGTGGCCATTAGGTCAGACAAATGGATGAAACGGCTCGAACGATGAATTTTCTGGCCAAATCAGTGTGCTATAGCTCACGGTTTTGGGGTTGGGCCGAGAGTCTGGGCTTGCTGTGGGCCAAAAATTGACTGGGGCATGCCAGGTAGGTAGGAGATCGTCCCAGTTTATTTCGTTTCAATTTTTGTGGCTATTTGGGCGGACAAACGGGTGAAACAATGGGAACGGGGCATTTTAGGTAAAATCAGTGTACTATAGCCCACTATTTCAGGGGTGGGCCCAGGTTCTGGGTGTGCTGTGTGCCGAAAATTGATCGGGGCATGACAGGGAGATTGGGGATCATTTGAGTATGGTCTGTTTAAATTTTCTTGGCTATTTGGGTGGACAAACGGGCAAAACGGCGAGAGCGATGAATTTTTGGGCTAAATCGGTGTAATGTAGCGTAGGGTTTTTAGGGTGGGCTCAGGGTTTGGGCATTCTGTGGGACAAAATTAATCGGGGCATGCCAGGGACGTTGGGGATCATCCTAGTATGGTCCGTTTAATTTTTTATGGCCATTTGGTTGGACAAACAGGAAAACAGTATGACCTGTGCATTTTAAAGCAAAATCGGTGTGCTATTGCTCACGGTTTTGGGGGTGGGCCTAGGGTTCGGGTGTTTTGTGGGCGAAAAATTGACCGGGGCATGATAGGGAGGTTGGGAATCATCCCAAAATGGTCCTTTTAATTTTTCATTGCCATTTCAGTGTACAAACGGGTGAAACAGTGCGATAGGGGCATTTTTGGGCCAAGTCGGTGTGCTATAGCGCACGGTTTCGGGCGTGGGCCTAGGGTCCAGGCTTGCTGTTGGCTAAAAATCGATCGCGCCATGACAGGGAGGTTGGGGATTGTCCTAGTGTGGTCTGTTTAATTTTTCGTAGCCATTTGGGTTGACAAACGGGCGAAAGGGTACGAACGGGGCATTTTCTGTTCAAATCAGTGAGCTATAGCCCATGATTTAGGGGGTGGACCCGGGGTCCGAGCGTGCTGTGGGCTAAAAATCAACCGAGGCATGCCAGGGAGGCTGAGGATCATCCAAGTGTGGTCTGTTTAAGTTTTTGTATCCCTTTGGGTAGACAAACGAGCGAAATAGCGTTAATGGGGCATTTTTCGGCCAAATCGATGTGCTATTGCCCATGGTTTTGGGAGTGGGATTGGGGTTCAAGCATTCTCCCAGCCAAAAATACACTGGGGTGTGCAAGGGAGGTTGAGGATCATTGCAGTGTGGTTCGTTTAATTTTTCCTGGCCATTTGGATGGACAAATGTGTGAAACTGAGCAAACGGGGCATTTTCGGGCCAAAATGATGTGCTATGACCTACAGTTTAGGGGTAGGCCAGGGGTACGGGCGTGCTGTGGGTCAAAAATTGATTGGGGCATGCGAGGGAGGTTGGGATCAGTGTGGTCCATTTAATTTTTCGTAGCTATTTGGGCTGACAAACGGGCGAAATAGCGTGAACGGGGCATTTTTGGGCTAAATCGATGTGCTATAGGCTATGATTTTGGGGGTGGGTCCGGGGTCCGGGCGTTCTGTCAGCAAAAAATTGACCAGAGCATACCAGGGAGGTTGGGGATCTTCCATGTATGGTCCGTTTAATTTTTTGTGGCTTTGGGAGGACAAACGGGCGAAACAATGCAAATGAGGCATTTTCGAGCAAAATTACTGTGCTATATCCTGCGGGTTCGCGGGTGAGCCCAGGATCCAAGCGTGCTGTGGGCGAAAAATTTATTGGGGCATGGTAGGGAGGTTAGGGATCATCTCAGTGTGGTCCATTTAAATTTGTATGGCCATTTGGGTGGACCAACGGGCGAAATGGCGCGAGCGGGACATTTTTTAGCCAAATCAGTATGCTATAGCCCACGGTTTTAGGGGTCGGCCAGGGGTCCGAGTGTGCTGTAGGCCGAAAGTTGATCGAGGCGTGTCAAGGAGGTTGGGTATTATCCTAGTATGGTCCGTTTAATTTTTTGTAGCTATTTTTGTGGACAAATGGGCGAAACAGCGCGAATGGGGCATTTTCGAGCCAAATCATGTAATATAGCTCACGGTTATGGGGGTGGGCCCGGGGTCCGGGCGTGATATAGGCCAAAAATTCATCTGGGCATACTTGGGAGGTTGGGAATCATCCTAGTATGGTCCGTTTAAATTTTTGTGGCCATTTGGGTGGACAAACAATCGAAACGGCGCGAACGGGGCATTTTTGAACCAAATCGATGTGCTATAGCCTACGGTTTTGGGGGTGGGCCCGCTGTCCGTGCGCGTTGTGGGTCAAAAATTGATCGAGGCATGCCATGGAGGTTTTATTACGCTCTGTTTAATTTCTTCCAGCCATTTTGGTGGACAAGCGGGCAAAACAGCACGAACGGGGCATTTTAGGGCTAAATCGATGTGCTATAGCCCACGGTTTTAAGGTGGGCCCAGGGTCTGGGCATGTTGTGGGCCAAAAATTTATCAAGGCATGCAAGAGAGGTTGGGGATCATCCTAGTATGGTCAGTTTAAATTTTCATGGAAATTTGGGTGGATAAACAGGCAAAACGATGCAAACGGGGCATTTTCAGAACAAATCGGTGTGCTATAGCCCACAGTTTTGGGGGTGGGCCTAGTGTTTGGATATGCTGCTAGTAGAAAATTGATCAGGGCATGCCAAAGATGTTGGGGATCGTCCTAAAATGGTCATTTAAATTTTTCATGGCCATTTGGGTGGACAAACAGGTGAAACAGTGCGATAGGGGAATTTTTGGGCCAAATCGGTGTGTATAGCACACGGCTTTGGGCGTGGGCCTAGGGTCCGGGCTTGCTGTTGGCTAAAAATCGACCAGGATGTGATAGGGAGGTTAGGGATCATCCTAGTGTGGTTCGTTTAATTTTTTGTAGCCATTTGGGTTGGCAAACGGGCGAAAGGCACGAATGGGGCATTTTCTGTTCAAATTAGTGAGCTATAGCCCATGATTTAGGGGGTGGGACTGGGGTTCGGGCGTGATGTGGGCCAAAAATAAACTGAGGCATGCCAAGGAGATTGAAGATCATCCAAGTGTTGTCTTTTTAGGTTTTTGTGGCTCTTTGGGTAGACAAACGAGCGAAACAGCGCGAATGGGGCATTTTCGGGCCAAATTGGTGTGCTCTTGCCTATGATTTCAAGAGTGGGCTCGGGGTTCGAGCATTATGCCAACCAAAAATACATAAGGGCATGCCAGGGAGGTTGAGGATTATCCCAGTTGTGTCTGTTTAATTTTTCCTGGCCATATGGGTGGACAAACGGGTGAAACTGTGCGAACGGGGCATTTTTGGGCCAAAATGATGTGCTATGACCTACAATTTTGGGGGTGGGCTAGGGTTCCAGGCGTGCTGTGGGTAGAAAATCAATCGGGGCATACGAGGGAGGTTGGGATCAGTATGGTCTGTTTAATTTTTCGTAGCCATTTGGGTGGACAAACGGGCAAAATGGCGTGAACGGGGCATTTTTGAGCTAAATCGATGTGCTATAGGCTATGATTTTGGGGGTGGGTTCGGGGTACGGGCGTTCTGCTTAATTTTTTGTGGCTTTGGGTGGACAAACGGGCGAAACGGCGCGAACTATGCATTTTTGGGCTAAATTAGTGTGCTATAGCCCGCAGTTTTAAGGGTGGGCCCAGGGTCCAGGCATGCTGTAGGCAAATAATCGATCGGGGCGTGATAGGGAAGTTGGGGATTATCTCAGTGTGGACCATTTAAATTTTTGTGGCCATTTGGGTGGACAAATGGGCAAAACGGCACGAGCGGGGCATTTTAGAGCCAAATCAGTGTACTATAGCCCACAGTTTTGGGGGTGGGCCTGGGCTCCGAGCGTGCTGTAGGCCAAAAATTGATTGAGGCATGTCAGGGAGGTTGAGGATTATCCTAGTATGGTCCGTTTAATTTTATATGGCTATTTTTGTGGACAAACGGGTGAAACAGCGCAAATGGGGCATTTTAGAGCCAAATCAATGTTCTATAGCTCACGGTTATGGGGGTGGGCCCAGGGTCCGGGTGTGATATGGGCTAAAAATTCACCGAGGCATACTAGGGAGGTTGGGGATCATCCCAGTATGGTCCGTTTAAATTTTTGTGGCCATTTGGATGGACAAACGGATGGAACGGCGCCAACAGGGCATATTTGAACCAAATCGGTGTGCTATAGCCCATGATTTTGGGGGTGGGCCCGAGGTCCGTATGCGTTGTAGGCCAAAAATTGATCGAGGCATGCCATGGAGGTTGGGGATCATCCTTGTATGCTCCATTTAATTTTTTCTGGCCATTTTGGTGGACAAGCGGGCGAAATAATGTAAATGGGGCATTTTCGAGTAAAACGGTGTGCTATAGCTCACGATTTTGGGGGTGGGCTCGGGGTCCAGGGTTACTGTGTCCAAAAATCATCTGGGGCATTCTAGGGAGGTTGGGGATTATGCCAGTATGGTCCATTTAAATTTTTGTGGCCATTTGTGTGGACAAACAGGCGAAACGGCGCGAATGGGGCATTTTCGAGGAAAATTGGGCTGCTATAGCCTACGTTTTGGGAGGTAGGCCCGAGGTACGGGCGTGCTGTGGGCCAAAAATTGATCGAGGTATGCCGAGGATATTGGGGATCATCCAAGTGTGTCCATTTAATGTTTTGTGGCCATTTAGGTGGACAAATGGATAAAACAGCACGAACAAGGCATTTTTGTGCCAAATCGATGTGCTATAGCCCACGATTTTGGGGGTGGGCCTGGATTTTAAACATTTTGTGGAAGCTTGAAGATCGTCTCAGTGTGTTATAGCCTACGGTTAAATGGGTAAAATGATGCGAACGGTGCATTTTCAGGCCAAATTGGTGTGTTATAGCCTACGATTTCAGGGGTGGACCCTGGGTCCGGGCGTGCTGTGGGCCAAAAATCAACCGGGGCATGCCAGGGAGGTTGGGGATCATCCTAGTGTAGTTCATTTAAATTTTTGTGGCCATTTGGGTGGACAAAAGGGTGAAACAATGTGAGTGGGGCATTTTCGAGAATAATGGGTATGCTATCGCCTACGGTTTTGGGGGTGGGCCTGGGGTCCTTTCTTGCTGTGGGATAAAAATTGATTGAGGCATGCCAGGGAGGTTAGGGATTATCCTAGTATGATATATTTAATTTTTTGTTTCCATTTTGGTGGACAAACGGGCAAAACGGTGCGAACGAGGCATTTTTAGGCTAAATCGATGTGGTATAGCTCACAGTTTCGGGGATAGGCCTGGGGTTCGGGCATGTTGTGGGCCAAAAATTAATCAAGGCATTCCAGGGAGGTAGGTGATTGTACAAGTATGGTCCATTTAAATTTTTGTGGCCATTTGGGTGGATAAACGGATGAAACAGCGCGAACGAGGCATTTTTGGGCCAAATTGGTGTGTTATAGCCCACGATATTGGGGGTAGGCTTGGGGTTCGGGCGTGTTTTGGGGTAAAAATCGACCGAGGCATGCCAGGAAGGTTGGGAATCATCTCAGTGTTTTTGGTTGAATTTTTCGTGGCCATTTAGGTTGACAAATGGGCAAAACGTCCCGAACAGGGCATTTTCTGGCCAAATTGGTGTTCTATAGCTTACGATTTCGGAGGTGGACCTGGGGTCCAGGCATGCTGTGGGCCAAAAATTGATCAGGGCATGCCAGGAAGGTTGGGGATCATCCCAGTATGGTCTGTTTAAATTTTCGTGGATATTTCAATGGTCAAACAGGTGAAACGCCACGAACGGGGCATTTTAAGGCCAAATCGGTGTGCTATAGCCCATGGTTTCGGGGTAGGCCTGGGGTCTGGGCGTGTAATGGGCCATAAATCAATCAAGGCATGTCAGTAAGGTTGGGGACATCCCAGTGTGGTTCGTTTAATTTTTCATGGGTATTTGGGTGGACAAATGGGCAAAACGGCGCAAATAGGGCATTTTCGAGCAAAATCAATGTGCTATAGCCCACTATTTTGGGGGTGAGCCCGAGGTTCGCGAGTGCCGTGCGACAAAAATCAATTGGGGTGTGCTAGGGAGATTGGAGATCATCCCAGTGTGATCCGTTTATATTTTTGTCGCCTTTTGGGTGGACAAACGGCTGAAATGGAGTGAACGAGGCATTTTCGGTCCAAATCGGTGTGCCATAGCCCATGATTTTGGGGGTAGGCCTGGGGTTCGGGCGTGCTGTGGGCTGAAAATTGAATGAAGCATGCCAGCGAGGTTGGGGATCATCCCAGTATAGTCCGTTTAGTTTTTTGTGGCCATGGGTGGACAAACAGTCGAAACTGCACGAACGGGGTACTTTTAGGGCAAATCGGTGTGCTATAGCCAATGCTTTAGGGGGTGGGTCAACGTTCCGGGTGTGCTGATGGCCAAAAATCGATTGAGGTATGCCATGAAGGTTGGAGATTTTCCTAGTATGGTTCATTTAATTTTTCATGGCCATTTGGGTGGACAAACGGATGAAACGACACGAACGGGGTATTTTCTGGCCAAATCAATGTGTTATAGCCCCCGGTTTTGGGGTGGGACTAAGGTCTGGGTAAATTGTGGGCCAAAAATTTATCGAGGCATTCCAGGGAGGTTGGGGATCATCCCAGTATGGTCATTTTAATTTTTTATGAAAATTTGGGTGGACAAACAGGCGAAACGATGCAAACGGGGCATTTTCAGGCCAAATCGGTATGCTATAGCCTACAGTTTTGGGGGTGGTCCTGGTGTCTGGGTGTGCTGCTGGTAGAAAATCGATAAGCACATGCCAGAGAGGTTGGGGATCATCCCAATATGGTCCTTTTAATTTTTCATGGCCATTTTGGTGTACAAACTAGTGAAACAGCGCGATAGGGGCTTTTTTGGGCTAAAGTGGTGGCTATAGCACATGGTTTCGGGTGTGGTCCTAGCGTCCGGGATTACTGTTGGCTAAAAATCAATCAGGGCATGCCATGGAGGTTGGGGATTATCCTAGTGTGGTCCGTTTAATTTTTTGTAGCCATTTGGGTTGACAAACGGGCGAAAGGGCACGAATGGGGCATTTTCTATTCAAATCAGTGAGCTATAGCCCATGATTTAGGGGTTGCACCTGGGGTCCGAGCATGATGTGGGCCAAAAATCAACCGAGGCATGCCAGGGAGGTTGAGGATCATCCAAGTGTGGTCTGTTTAAGTTTTTGTGGCCCTTTGGGTAGACAAATGAGTGAAACAGCGCGAATGGGGTATTTTCGGGCCAAATCAGTGTGCTATTGCCCATTGTTTTGGGAGTGGGCTTAGGGATCGAGCATTCTACCAGCTGAAAATACATTGGGGCGTGCTATGGAGGTTAAGGATCATCCCAGTATGGTCTGTTTAATTTTTCCTGGCCATTTGGATGGACAAACGGATGAAACTGTACGAACGGAGCATTTTTGGGCCAAAGCGATGTGCTATGACCTACAGTTTTGGGGGTGGGCCAGGGGTCCAGGCGTGCTGTGAGCCAAAAATCGATCGGGGCATGTGAGAGAGGTTGGGATCAGTGTGGTTCGTTTAATTTTTCATAGCCATTTGGGTGGACAAACGGGCGAAATGGCATGAACGGGGCATTTTTGGGCTAAATCAATGTGCTATAGGCTATGATTTTGGGGGGTGGGTCCGGGGTTCGGGCGTTCTGTTGGCCAAAAATTGACCAAATCATGCCAGAGAGGTTGGGGATCTTCCAAGTATGGTCCATTTTATTTTTCGTGGCTTTGGGTGAACAAACAGGCAAAACGGCACGAACGAGGCATTTTCGAGAAAAATTGGTGTGCTATAGCCTGTGGTTTCATGGGTGGGCCCAGGGTCCAGGCGTGTTGTGGGATCAAAATTGATCGGGGCGTGCTAGGGAGGTTAGGGATCATGTCAGTGTTGTCCATTTAAATTTTTGTGGTCATTTGGGTGGACAAACGGGTGAAATAGTGTGAGCGGGGCATTTTTTAGCCAAATCAGTGTGCTATTGCCCACGGTTTTAGGGGTGGGCCTGGGGTCCGAGCGTCCTAGTATGGTTTGTTTACTTTTTCGTGGCTATTTTTGTGGACAAATGGGCGAAACGGTGCGAATGGGCCATTTTCGAGCCAAATCATGTAATATAGCTTATGGTTATGGGGGTGGGCTCGGGAGTGATTTGGGCCAAAAATTCACCGGGGAATACTAGGGAGGTTGGAGATCAACCCAGTACGGTTCGTTTAATTTTTTGTTGAAATTTTGGTGGACAAACAGGCGTGAATGGGGCATTTTTGAATCAAATCAGTGTGCTATAGCCCACAGTTTTGGGGGTGGGCCCGAGGTCCGTGGGCGCTATGGGCCAAAAATTGATCGAGGCATGACATGGAGGTTGGGAATCATCCTAGTATGCTCCGTTTAATTTTTTGCGACTATTTTGGTGGACAAACGGGTGAAACGGCGCGAGCGGGGCATTTTCAGGCCAAATCGATGTGCTATAGCCCACGGTTTTGGGGTGGGCCCAAGGTCTGGGCATGTTATGGGACAAAAATTTATCGGAGCATGCCAGGGAGGTTCGGGATCATCCCAGTATGGATAGTTTAATTTTTCGTGGAAATTTGGGTAGACAAACAGGCAAAATGATGCAAACGAGGTATTTTCAAGCCAAATCGGTGTGCTATAGCCCACAATTTTGGGGGTGGGCCTGGTGTCTGGGTTTGTTGCTGGTAGAAAATCGATCAGGGTATGCCAAGGAGGTTGGGGATCGTCCTAAAATGGTTTTTTTAATTTTTCATGGACATTTGGGTGGACAAACGGGTGAAACAGCGCGATAGGGGAATTTTTGGGCCAAATCGATGTGCTATAGCATACGATTTTGGGCGTGGGCCTAGGGTCTATGCTTTCTGTTGGCTAAAAATCGACCGGGGCATGCCAGGGAGGTTGGGATCATCCTATTATGGTCTGTTTAATTTTCGTAGTCATTTGGGTTGACAAACGGGCGAAAGGGCACGAATGATGCATTTTCTGTTCAAATTAGTGAGCTATAGCCCATGACTTAGGGGTGGGCCCGGGGTACGGGTGTGCTGTGGGACAAAAATCAACCGAGGCATGCCAGGAAGGTTGAGGATCATCCAAGTATGGCCTGTTTAAGTTTTTGTGGCCCTTTGGGTAGGCAAACGAGCGAAATAGTGCGAATAAGGCATTTTCGAGCCAAATCGGTGTGCTATTGCCCACAGTTTTGAGAGTGGCTCGGGGTTCTGACATTCTGCTAGTCAAAAGTACACTGGGGCATACCAAGGAGGTTGAGGATCATCCCAGAGTAGTCCGTTTAATTTTTCATGGCAATTTGGGTGGGAAAACGGGTGAAACTGCGCGAATGGGGCATTTTTGGGCCAAAATAATGTGATATAACCTACAGTTTTGGGGTTGGGCCAAGGGTTCGGGCGTGCTGTGGGCTGAAAATTGATCGGGGCATGCAAGGGAGGTTGGTATCAGTGTGTCTGTTTAATTTTTCGTAGCCATTTGGGTGGACAAATAGGCGAAATGGCGTGAACGGGGCATTTTCGGGCTAAATTGATGTGCTATAGGCTATGATTTTTGGGGTGGGTTCGGGGTCCGAGCGTTCTGTAATCCAAAAATCGACCAGAGCATTCCAGGGAGGTTGGGGATCTTCCAAGTATGTTCCGTTTAATTTTTTGTGGCTTTGGGTGGACAAACGAACGAAACGGCGCGAATGAGGCATTTTTGGGCAAAATTGGTGTGCTATAGCCTGCGATTTTATGGGTGGGCCCAGGGTCCAGGCGTGATATGAGCAAAAAATTGATCAGGGCATGCTCGGGTGGTTGGGGATCATCTCAGTGTGGTTCATTTAAATTTTTGTGGCCATTTGCCTGGACAAACGGGCAGAACAGCACAAGCGGGGCATTTTTAAGCCAAATCGGTGTGCTATAGCCCACAGTTTTGGGGGTGGGTCTACGGTTCGAGTGTGTTGTGGGCCGAAAATTGATCGAGTCATGTCAGGGAGGCTGGGGTTCATCCTAGTATGGTCCGTTAGTGTGCTATAGATCATGATTACCGGAGTGGGCTCGGGGTCCCGACTTGATATGGGCCAAAAATTCACCGAATCATGATAGGGAGGTTGGGGATCATCCCAGTATGGTCCGTTTAAATTTTTGTCTCCATTTGGGTGGACAAACGAATGAAACGGTGCGAACGGGGCATTTTTGAACCAAATCGGTGTGCTATAGCCCACGGTTTTGGGGCGGGCCCGAGGTCCGTGCGCGCTGTGGGCCAAAAATTGATCGAGGCATGCCATGGATATTGGGGATCATCCTAGTGTGCTCCGTTTAATTTTTTGCGGCTATTTTGGTGGACAAACGGGTGAAACGACGTAAATAGGGCATTTTCGAGCCAAATCGGTGTGCTATAGCCCACAGTTTTGGGGGTGGGCTTGGGGTCCACGCTTGCTGTGGCCAAAAATCATCTGGGGCATTCCAGGGTGGTTGGGGATCATGCCAGTGTGGTCTGTTTAAATTTTTGTGGCCATTTGTGTGGACAAACTGGCAAAACGGCGTGAATAGGGCATTTTCGGGGTAAATTAGTGTCCTATAGCCCACGGTTTGGGGGGTAGGCCTGGGGTCCGGGCATGCTGTGGGAGAAAAATCGATTGGGGTATGCCGAGGATGTTGGGGATCATCCAAGTGAGGTCCATTTAATTTTTTGTGACCATTTGGGTGGACAAACGGGTAAAACGGCACGAACGAGGCATTTTTGTGCCAAATAGATGTTCTATAGCCCACAATTTTGAGGTGGGCCCAAATTTTAAACATGCTGTGGGCTGTAAATTAACCGAGGCCAACCAGGGAGGTTGGAGATAGTCCCTGTGTGGTCCATTTAATTTTTCATGGCCTTTTGAGTGGACAAACGGGCGAAACCATGGGAATGGAAAGTTTTTGGGCTAAATTGGTGTGCTATAGCCCACGATTTTAGGGGTGGGCGCGGGGTCCGGATGTGTTGTAGGTAAAAAATTAACCAGGGCGTGCCAGGGAGGTTGGAAATTGTCCCAGTATAGTCCGCTTAATTTTTTGTGGCCATTTCGGTGAACAAACGGGCAAAATGGCGCAAACGGGGCATTTTTGGGCTAAATTGGTGTGCTATAACCCATAGTTTTGGGGGTGAGCTCGGTTCCGGGTGTGCTGTGGGCTGAAAATTGACTAGGGTATGCCAGGGAGGTTGGGGATTATCCAGTGTAGTCCGTTTAATTTTTCGTGTATATTTGGGTGGACAAACGGGCGAAATGGCATGAATGAGGTATTTTTGGGCCAAATCAGTATGCTATAGGCCATGGTTTTGGGGGTTGTCCCGAGGTCCAAGCGTGCTGTGGGCCAATAATCAATCGACGCGTTCCAGGGAGGTTAGGCATCATCCCATTGTGGTCTATTTAATTTTTCATGGCCATTTGGGTGGACAAACGGGCGAAACTACACGAACGGGAAATTTTAAGGCCAAATTGGTGTGTTGTAGCCAACAATTTTAGGGGTGGGCCAGGGGTCCGACCGTGCTGTAGGCCAAAAATCGACTAGGGTGTGCCAGGGAGGTTGAAAATCATCCTAGTCTGGTTCTTTTAATTTTTTGTGGCTATTTAGGTGGACAAACGGGTAAAACTACGTGAACGTTGCATTTTTGGGCCACTCGGTGTGTTATAGCCTACAGTTTCAGGGGTGGACCTAGGTTCTGGGGGTGCTGTGTGCTGAAAATCAATCGGGGCATGCCAGGGAGGTTAGGGATTGTCCCAGTGTAGTTCATTTAAATTTTCGTGGCTATTTGGGTGGACAAACAGGTGAAACGGTTTGAATGGGGCATTTTTAAGAATAATCAGTGTGCTATCGCCCATGGTTTTAGGGGTGGGCCCGGGGTCCTGGTTTGCTGTGGGCTAAAAATTGATCGAGGCGTGCCAGGGAGGTTGGGGATCATCCTAGTATGGTCCATTTATTTTTTTGTTGCCATTTTAGTGGACAAATGGGAAAAACGGCGCGAACAGGGTATTTTTAGGCCAAATCGATGTGCTATAGCCCACAGTTTTGAGGATATGTCCGGGGTTCAAGCATGCTGTGGGCCAAAAATCAATCGAGGCATTCTAGGGAGGTAGGGGATCGTCCAATTATTATGGTCCATTTAAATTTTTGTGTCTATTTGGGTGGACAAACGGGTGAAACGGTGCGAACGAGACATTTTTGGGCCAAATCGGTGTGCTATAGCCCACAGTATTAGGGGTGGGCTCGGGGTTCGGGCATGCTATGGGTCGAAAATCGATCGGGGTATGCCAGGGAAGTTGGGGATCATCTCAGTGTTGTCCGTTGAATTTTTTGTGGCCATTTGGGTGTACAAACGGGCAAAACGGCTTGAACGGGGTATTTTTAGGCCAAATCGTTGTTCTATAGCTTACGATTTCAGAGGTGGACCTGGGGTCCGGGTGTGCTGTGGGGCAAAAATTGATCAGGGCATGCCAGAAAGGCCAAACGAGTGAAATGGTACGAACGGGGCATTTTAAGGCCAAATCAATGTGCTATAGCCCACGGTTTTGGGGTGGGCCTAGGGTCCGAGCGTGTAATAGGCCAAAAGTTAATCGGTGCATGGCAGGAAGGTTGGGGACATCCCAGCGTGGTCCGTTTAAATTTTCATGGCCATTTGGGTGGATAAATGGGCAAAACGGTGCGAACAGGGCATTTTCAAGAAAAATTAATGTGCTATAGCCCACCATTTCGGGGGTGGGCCTGAGGTTCGGGAGTGCCGTAGGACATAAATCAATTGAGGTGTGATAGGGAGATTGGGGATCATCCTAGTGTGATCCGTTTATATTTTCGTGGCCTTTTGGGTGGACAAACGGGCAAAATAGAGCGAACGAGGCATTTTCAGTCCAAATGGATGTGCTATAGCCTACGATATTGGGGGTAGGCCTGGGGTTCGGGCATGCTGCAGGCTGAAAATCGACTGAAATGTGCCAGGGAGGTTGGGGATCATCCTACTATGGTCCATTTAATTTTTCATGGCCATTAGGGTGGACAAACAGTCGAAACTACGCAAAGGGGATATTTTTTGGCCAAATCGGTGTGCTATAGCCAATGATTTAGGGTGTGGACTAGGGGTCCGGGTGTGCTGATGGCCGAAAATTGATCGAGGTATGCCATGAAGGTTGGAGATTTTCCCATTATAGTTCGTTTAATTTTTCATGGCCATTTGGATGGACAAACAAGCTAAACGACACGAACGGGGCATTTTCGGGCCAAATTGATGTGCTATAGCCCTCGATTTTGGGGTGCCCCCAAGGTCTAGGAATGTTGTGGGCCAAAAACTGACTGGGGCATGCCAAGGAGGTTGGGGATCGTCTCAGTATGGTCATTTTAATTTTTTGTGGCCATTTGGGTGGAGAAACAGGCGAAACGGCATAAATGGGTCATTTTTGGGCAAAATCGGTGTGCATAGCCTACTGTTTTGGGGGTGGGCCCAGGGTCCGTGCGTGATGTTGGCCAAAAATAGATCAGGGCATGCCAGGGAGGTTGGGGATCATCCCAGTGTGTTCCATTTAAATTTTCGTGGAAATTTGGGTGGACAAACAGGTGAAATGATGCAAACAGGGCATTTTAAGGCCAAATCGGTGTGCTATAGCCCACAGTTTTGGGGGTGGGCCTGGTGTCTGGGTGTGCTGCTGGCATAAAATCAATCGGGGCATGCCTGGGAGGTTGGGGATCATGCAAGTATGGTTTTTTTAATTTTTCATTGCCATTTGGGTGGACAAACAGGTGAAACTGCGCGTGATAGGGGCATTTTTGGGCCAAATTAGTGTGCTATAGCACACGGTTTTGGGTATGGGCCTAGGGTCCGGGCTTGTTGTTGGCTAAAAATTGATCGAGGCATGCCAAGGAGGTTGGGGATCATCCCAGTGTGGTCCATTTATTTTTTCGTAGCCATTTGGATGGACAAACGGGAGAAAGAGCAGGAACGGGGCATGTTCTGTTCAAATCAGTGTGCTATAGCCTATGATTTAGGGGGTGGGCCTGGGGTACGGGCGTGATGTGTGCCAAAAATCAATCGAGGCATGCCAGGGAGGTTGAGGAACGTCCAAGTATGGTCTGTTTAAGTTTTTGTGGCCCTTTGGGTAGACAAACGAGAGAAACAGCGCGAATGGGGCATTTTTGGGCCAAGTTGGTGTGCTATTGCCCACAGTTTTGAGAGTGGCTTGGGGTTCGGGAATTCTGCCATCCAAAAATACACCGGGGCATGCCATGGAGGTTAAGGATCATCCCATTATGGTCCGTTTAATTTTTCATGGCCATTTGGATGGACAAACGGGTGAAACTGTGCGAACGGGGCATTTTCTAGCCAAAACGATGTGATATGACCTACAGTTTTGGGGGTAGGCCAAGGGTCCGAGCGTGCTGTGGGCCAAAAATTGATCGGGGCATGCGAGGGAGGTTGGGATCAGTGTGGTCCATTTAATTTTATGTAGCCATTTGGATGGACAAACAGGCGAAATGGCGTGAACGAGGCATTTTCGGGCTAAATTGATGTGCTATAGGCTATGATTTTGGGGGTGGGTTTGGGGTCCGGGCGTTCTGTAATCCAAAAATCAACCAAAGCATGCCAAGGAGGTTGGACATCTTACAATTATGGTGCGTTTAATTTTTTGTGGCTTTAGGTGGACAAACGGGCAAAACGGCGCGAATGACGCATTTTCGGGCAAAATTAGTGTGCTATAGCCTACGGTTTTGTGGGTGGGCCCAGGGTCCAGGCATGCTGTGGGCAAAAAATTGATCGGGAATGCTCGGAAGGTTGGGTATCATCTCATTATGGTCCATTTAAATTTTTGTGGCTATTTGGGTGGACAAACGAGCGAAATAGTGTGAGCGGAGCATTTTTAAGCCAAATCGGTGTGCTATAGCCATGATTTTGGGGGTGGGCCTAGGGTCCGAGCTTGCTGTGGGCCGAAAATTGATCGAGGCATGTCATGGAGGTTGTGGATCATCCTAGTATGGTCCATTTAATTTTTTTTGGCCATTTTTGTGGACAAACGGGCGAAACGGCGTGAATGGGGCATTTTCGAGCCAAATCAGTGTGCTATAGCTAATGGTTACGGGGGTGGGCTCAGGTTCCAGGTGTGATATGGGCTAAAAATTCACCAGGGCATGCTAGGGAGGTTGGGGATTATTTTAGTATGGTCCGTTTAATTTTTGTGGCCATTTGGGTGGACAAATGGACGAAATGGCATGAACGGGGCATTTTGAACCAAATCAGTGTGCTATAGCCCACGGTTTTGGGGGTGGGCTCGAGGTTCGTGCGCACTGTGGGCCTAAAATTGATCAAGGCATGCCGTGGAGGTTGGGGATCATTCTACTATGCTCCGTCTAATTTTTTGAGGCTATTTTGGTGGACAAACGGGCGAAACAACATAAATGGGGCATTTTCGAGCCAAATTGGTGTGCTATAGCCCACGGTATTTGGGGGTGGGCCCGGGGTCCAGGCTTTCTGTGGCCAAAAATCATCTGGGGCATTCCAGGGAGGTTAGGAATCATGCCTATGTAGTCCGTTTAAATTTTTGTGGCTATTTGTGTGGACAAATGGGTAAAACGGCGCGAATGGGGCATTTTTGGAGCAAATTTGTGTGCTATAGCCCATGGTTTGGGGGGTAGGCCTAGGGTCCGGGTGTGCTGTGGGTACAAAATTGACCGGGGTATGCCAAGGATATTGGGGATCATCCAAGTGTGGTCCATTTAATTTTTTGTGGCCATTTGGGTGAACAAATTGGTAAAGCAGCGTGAACGAGGCATTTTTATGCCAAATCGATGTGCTATAACCCACGATTTTGGGGGTGGACCCATATTCTAAATATGCTATGGGCTGAAAATTAACCAAGGACTGCCAGAGAGGTTGGGGATGGTCCCAGTGTAGTCTATTTAATTTTTCATGGCCATTTGAGTGGACAAACGGGCGAAACGATGAGAACGGGATGTTTTTGGGCTATATTGGTGTGCTATAGCTACGATTTTGGGGGTGGGCCCGGGGTTCGAACGTGCTGTGGGTCAAAAATTGACCAGGGCATGCCAGGGAGGTTGGGAATTGTCCCAGTATAGTCCGTTTAATTTTTTTGTGGTCATTTGGGTGGACAAACGGGTAAAACGGCGCGAACGGAGCATTTTTGAGCTAAATCGGTGTGCTATAGCCCACAGTTTTGGGGGTGAGCCCGGGTATGGGTGTGGTGTGGGCTTAAAATTGACTAGGGCATGCCAGGGAGGTTGGGGATTATCCCAGTATAGTCCGTTTAATTTTTCATGTATATTTGGGTGGATAAACGGGCGAAACAGCGTGAACGAGGAATTTTTAGGCCAAATCAGTATGCTATAGGCCATGGTTTTGGGGGTTGGCCCGGGGTCCAAGTGTGCTATGGGCGAAAAATTGATCGGCGCATTCCAGGGAGGTTAGGGATCATTCCAGTGTGGTTCATTTAATTTTTTGTGGCCATTTGGGTGGACAAACGGGCAAAACTACGTGAACGGGGTATTTTTCGGGCTAAATTATTGTGCTATAACCTATGGTTTTGGGTGTGGGCCCAGGGTTAGGGCATGTTGTAGGCTTAAAATTGACCGGGGTATGTTAGGGAGGTTGGGGATCGTCCCAGTGTGGTCCGTTTAATTTTTTGTGGCTATTTGGGTGGATAAACGGGTGAAATAGCATGAACGAGGCATTTTTCGGTCAAATCAGTGTGTTATAGCCTATGGTTTCGGGTGTGGGTCTAGGTTCTGGGCGTGCTGTGGGCCAAAAATTGATTGGGGCATTCCAGGGAGGTTAGCAATCATCCCAGTATGGTCCATTTAACTTTTTGTGGCCATTTGGGTGGACAAACGGACAAAAATGCACGAACGGGACATTTTCTGGCCAAATTGGTGTGCTGTAGCCAACACTTTTAGGGGTGGGCCAGGGGTCCGAGCGTGCTGTGGGCTGAAAATCAATTGGGGCATGCCAAGGAGGTTGGGGATTATCCTAGTGTGGTTCATTTAATTTTTGTGGCTATTTAGGTGGACAAACGGGTAAAACTATGCGAACGGTGCATTTTCGGGCCAACCGGTGTGTTATAGCCTACGGTTTTGGGGGTGGACCCAGGGTCAGGGCGTGTTGTGGGCCAAAAATTAATTAGGGCATGTCAGGGAGGTTGGGGATCATCCCATTGTAGTTCATTTAAATTTTCGTGGCCATTTGGGTGGACACAAGGGTGAAACGATGTGAACAGGGCATTTTCGAGAACAATCAGTATGCTATCGCCCACGGTTTTGGGGGTGGGCCTGGGGTCCGGGCTTTCTGTGGGCCAAAAATTGATCAAGGTGTGCGAGAGAGGTTGGGGATCATCCTAGTATGGTCCGTTTAATTTTTGTTGCCATTTTGGTGGACAACCGAGCAAAACGGCGCGAACGAGGCATTTTAAGGCCAAACCGATGTGCTATAGCCTACAGTTTCGGGGATAGACCTAGGGTTCAGGTATGTTGGGGGCCAAAAATCAACCGAGGCATTATATGGAGGTAGGGGATCATCCAAGTATGGTCTATTTAAATTTTTGTGGCCATTTGGGTGGACAAACGGGTGAAACGACACGAACGGGGCAATTTTAGGCAAAATCGGTGTGCTGTATCCTATTTTTTTGGGGGTGGACCTGAGGATCAGGTGTGCCGTGGGACAAAAATCAATTGGGGCATGCTAGGGAGATTGAGGATCATCTCAGTGTGATCCTTTTATATTTTCGTGGCCTATTGGGTGGACAAACGGGTGAAATGAAGCGAACGATGCATTTTCAATCCAAATAGGTGTGCTATAGCCCACGATTTTAGGGGTGGGCTATGGTCCGGGTGTGCTGCGGGTTGAAAATCGACCGAAGAGTTCTAGGCAGGTTGGGGATCATCCCAGTATGATCCGTTTAATTTTTCATGGCCATTTGGGTGGACAAACAGTCAAAACTGCGCAAATGGGGTATTTTTGAGCCAAATCGGTGTGCTATAGCCAGCGATTTAGGGGGTGGGTCAGGGGTCCGGGTGTGCTGATGTTTGAAAATCGATCGAGGTATGCCATGAAGGTTAAAGATTTTCCCAGTATGGTTCATTTAATTTTTCATGGCCATTTGGGTGGAAAAACTGGCAAAACGGTGCGAACGGGGCATTTTCGGGCCAATCGATGTGCTATAGCCCACGGTTTTGGGGTGGGCCCAGTGTCTGGGGTTATTGTGGGCTAAAAAATAATCGAGGCATGCCAGGGAGGTTGGGATCATCCCAGTATGGTCAGTTTAGTTTTTCATAGCCATTTGGGTGGACAAACAGGCGTAACGGCGTAAATGGGGCATTTTTGGGCAAAATCGGTGTGCATAGCCTACGATCTTGGGGGTAGGCCCGAGGCCCGTGTGTGTTGTTGGCCAAAAATTGATCGGGGCATACCAGGGATGTTGGGGATTATCCCAGTATGGTTTGTTTAAATTTTCATGGAAATTTGTGTGGACAAACAGGCGAAACGATGCAAACGGGCATTTTCAGGCCAAATCGGTGTGTTATAGCCCACAGTTTTAGGGTGGTCCTGGTGTTTGGGTGTGCTGCTGGTAGAAAATCAATCGGGGGATGCCAGGGAAGTTGGGGATCGTCCTAGTATGGTCCTTTTAATTTTTTATGGCCATTTGGGTGGACAAACGGGTGAAACAGTGAGATAGGGGCATTTTTGGGCCAAATCGGTGTGCTATAGCACACGGTTTTGGCGTGGGCCTAGGGTCTGGGATTGTTGTTGGCTAAAAATTGAACAAGGAGTGCCAGGGAGAATGGAGCATTTTCTGTTCAAATCAGTATGCTATAGCCCACGATTTAAGGGGTGGGATCGGGGTCGGGGCGTGTTGTGGGCCAAAAATCAACCGAGGCATGCCAGGAAGGTTAGGGATCATCCAGGTGAGGTATGTTTAAGTTTTTGTGGCCCTTTGGGTTTAAAAACGGGCAAAACAGCACGAATGGGGCATTTTCGGGCTAAATCGGTGTGCTATTGCCCACGATTTTAGGAGTGGGCTCGAGGTTCGGGCATTCTGCCAGGAAAAAATAAACCGAGGTGTGCCAGGTGGGTTGAGGAACATCCCAGTGTGGTCCATTTAATTTTTACTGGCGATTTGGGTGGACAAACGGGTGAAACTGCGCGAACGGGGCATTTTTGGGCCAAAATGATATGCTATAACCTACAATTTTAAGGGTGGGCCAGGGGTCCAGGCATGCTGTGGGCTGAAAATCGATCGGGGAATGCGAGGGACGTTGGGATCAGTGTGGTCCGTTTAATTTTTTGTAGCCATTTGGGTGGACAAATGGGCGTAACGGCGTGAACGGGGCATTTTCAGGCTAAATCGATGTGCTATAGGCTATGATTTTGGGGGTAGATCTGGGGTCCGGGCATTCGGTAGGCTAAAAATCAACCAGAGCATGCCAGGGAGGTTGGGATCTTTCAAGTATGGTTCGTTTTATTTTTTGTGGCTATTTGGGTGGACAAATGGGCAAAACGGCATGAACGAGGCATTTTCAGGCAAAATTGGTGTGCTATAGCCTGCGGTTTTGCAGGTGGGCCCAAGGTCCAGGTGTGCTGTGGGCAAAAAATCAATCGGGGCATGCTAGGAAGGCCGGGGATCATCTCAGTATAGTCCATTTAAATTTTTGTGGCCATTTGGGTGGACAAACGGGCGAAACGGCGTGAGCACGGCATTTTGTAGCCAAATCGGCGTGCTATAGTCCACGGTTTTGAGGGTGGGCATAGGGTCTTAGCATGCTATGGGCCGAAAATTGACCGAGGCATGTCAGGGAGGTTAGGGATCATCTTAGTATGGTTCGTTTAATTTTTTGTGGCCATTTTTGTGGACAAACGGGCGGAACAACGCGAATGGGGCATTTTTGAGCCAAATCAGTGTGCTATAGCTCACGGTTACGGGGGTGGGCCTGGGTTTCAGGCGTGATATGGGCCAAAAATTCATCGAGGCATGCTAGGGAGGTTGGGGATCATCCCAGTATGGTCCGTTTATATTTTGGTGACCATTTGGGTGGACAAATAGACAAAACGGCACGAATAGGGCTTTTTTGAACCAAATCGGTGTGCTATAGCCCACAGTTTTGGGGGTGCGCCAGAGGTCCGTGGGCGTAGTGGGCCAAATATTTATCGAGGCATGCCATGGAGGTTGGGGATTATCCTAGTATGCTCCGTTTAATTTTTATGGCCATTTTGGTGGACAAACGGGCGAAATGATGTAAATAGGGCATTTTCGAGCCAAATCGGTGTGCTATAGCCCACGGTTTTGGGGGTGGGCCCGGGGTCCAAGCTTGCTGTGGCCAAAAATTATCAGGGGCATTCCAGGGAGGTTGGGGATCATGCCAGTGTGGTCCATTTAAATTTTTGTGGCCATTTGTGTGGACAAACTGGCAAAACGGCGCGAATGGGGCATTTTCGGGGCAAATTGGTGTGTTATAGCCCATGGTTTGGGGGGTAGGCTCGGGGTCCGGGCGTGCTGTAGGCCGAAAATCGACCAGAGTATGCCGAGGATGTTGGGATCTTCCAAGTGTTGTCCATTTAATTTTTTGTGGCCATTTGGGTGGAGAAACGAGTAAAACGAAGCGAACGAGGCATTTTTGTGCCAAATCAATGTGCTATAGCCCATGATTTCGGTGGTGAGCCCAGATTCTAAACATGTTGTGGGCCAAAAATTAACCGAGGCCTGCTAGGGAGGTTGGGGATAGTGCCAGTGTGGTCCATTTAATTTTTCATGGCCATTTGATTGGAGAAACGGGTGAAACGACGCAAATGAAACATTTTTGGGCTAAATTGGTGGGCTCGATGTCCGGACGTGTTGTGGGCCAAAAATTGAATAGGGCCTGCCAGGGAGATTGGTAATTGTCCTAGTATAGTCCTTTTAATTTTTTGTGGCCATTTGGGTGGACAAACGGACAAAACGGCACGAACGAAGCATTTTCGGGTTAAATCGGTGTGCTATAGCCCACACTTTTGAGGGTGAGCCCGGGTCCGGGTGTGCTGTGGGATCAAAATTGACTCGGGTATGCCAGGGAGGTTGGGGATCATTCCAGTGTAGTTCGTTTAATTTTTCGTGTATATTTGGGTGGACAAACGGGCGAAATGTCGTGAACGAGGAATTTTTGGGCCAAATCAGTATGCTATAGGCCATGGTTTTGGGGGTTGGCCTGGGGTCCAAGCGTGTTGTGGGCCAAAAATTGGTCGGCGCATTCCAGGAAGGTTAGGGATCATTCCAGTGTGGTTTGTTTAATTTTTTGTGGCCATTTGGGTGGAAAAGCGGGCAAAAGTGCGTGAACGAGGCATGCTAGGGAGGTTGGTGATCGTCCCAGTGTGGTCCGTGTAATTTTTCGTAGCCATTTGGGTGGACAAACGGGTGAAATAGCACAAACGAGGCATTTTTCGGCCAAATTAGTGTGCTATAGCCTATGGTTTCGGGTGACGTCCTGGGTTCTAGGAGTGCTGTGGGCCAAAAATTTACTGGAGCGTGTAGCGGTCGTTAGGGATCATCTCAGTGTGGTCCGTTTAATTTTTTGTGCCCATTTGGGTGGACAAACGGGTGAAACTGCATGAACGGGATATTTTTGGGCCAAATTGGTGTGCTGTAGCCAACAGTTTTAGGGGTGGGCCATGGGTCCGAGCATGCTGTGGGCCAAAAATCAACTGGGGCGTGCCAGGGGGGTTGGGGATCATCTTAGTGTGGTTCGTTTAATTTTTTGTGTCTATTTAGGTGGACAAACGGGTAAAACTATGCAAACGGTGCATTTTCTGGCCAAATCGGTGTGTTATAGCCTACGGCTTCAGGGGGGCCCAGGGTTCGAGCGTGCTGTGGTCCGAAAATCAACCGAAGTTGCCAGAGAGGTTGGGGATCATCCCAGTGTAGTTTATTTAAATTTTAGTGGCCATTTGGGTGGACAAACGGGTGAAATAGTGTGAACTAGTATTTTCAAGAATAATCGGTGTGCTATCGCCCACAGTTTTGGGGGTGGGCCCGGGGGCCAGGTTTGCTGTGGTCGAAAAATTAATCGAGCCATGCCAGGGAGGTCGGGGATCATCCTAGTATGGTCCATTTAATTTTTTGTTGCCATTTTGGTGGACAAACGGGAAAAACGGCGCGAACGGGGCATTTTTAGGCCAAATTGATGTGCTATAGCCCACATTTTTGGGGATAGGCCCGGGGTTCGGGCATGCTGTGGGCCAAAAATCAACCGAGGCGTTCCAGGGAGGTAGGGGATCATCCAAGTATGGTCCATTTAAATTTTTGTGACCATTTTGGTATACAAACGGGTGAACGGCATGAACGAGGCATTTTTGGGGCAAATCAGTGTGTTATAGCACATGGTATTGGGGTGGGCTCAGGGTTTGGGTGTGTTGTGGGCAAAAAATTGATTGGGGTATGTCAGGGAAGTTGGGGATCGTCCCAGTGTGGTCCGTTTATTTTTTCGTGTCCATTTAGGTAGGCAAAAGTGCGAAATGGCACGAACAGGGTATTTTTAAGTTAAATCGGTGTGCTATAGCCCATGGTTTTGTAGGTGGGCCCAGGGTTCAGGCGTGTTGTTGGCCGAAAATCAAATGAGGAATTTTTGGTCCAAATCGGTGTGCTATAGCCCACGATTTTGGGGGTGGGCCTAGGGTCCGGGCATGCTGTAGACTGAAAATTAACTGAAGCAAGCCTGGGAGGTTGGGGATCATCCCAGTGTGGTCCGTTTAATTTTCCGTGGCCATTTGGATGGACAAACAGTCGAAACTGCACGAATGGGGTATTTTGGGGCCAAATCGATGTGCTATAGCCAATGATATAAGGGGTGGGTCAGGGGCCTGAGTGTGCTGATAGCCGAAAATCGATCGAGGTATGCCATGAAGGTTGGAGATTTTCCCAGGATGGTTCATTTAATTTTTCATGGCCATTTGGGTGGACAAACAGACGAAACGATGCAAATGGAGTATTTTTGGGCCAAATCGGTGTGCTATAGCTCTCGGTTTTAGGGTGGGCCCAGGGTCTGGGCATATTGTGGGCTAAAAATTGATCGGGGCATGCCAGGGAGGTTAGGCATCGTCCAATTGTGGTCTGTTTAAGTTTTCATGGCCCTTTGTGTAGACAAATGGGTGAAACATCGCGAATGAGGCATTTTCGAGCTAAATCGGTGTGCTATTTCCCATGGTTTCGAGAGTGGGCTCGGGGTTCGAGCATTCTGCGAGCCGAAAATAGACTGGGGTGTGCCAGGGGTTTGAGGATCATACCAGTGTGGTCCGTTTATTTTTTCCTTACCATTTGGGTGGACAAACGGATGAAACTACGCTAACGGGGCATTGTCGGGCCATTTGGGTGGACACACAGGAGAAACAACGTAAATGGGGCATTTTTGGGAAAAATTGGTGTGCATAACCCACGATTTTGGGGGTAGGCCCGAGGTCCGTGCGTGATGTTGGCCAAAAATTGATTGGGGCATACTAGGGAGGTTAGGGATCATTCTAGTGTGGTCCATTTAAATTTTTGTGGAAATTTGGGTGGACAAACAGGTAAAACGATTCAAACGTGGCATTTTTATGCCAAATCGGTGTGCTATGGCCCACAGTTTTGGGGGTGGGCCCGGTGTCTGGGCCTGCTGCTGGCAGAAAATTGATCGGGGAATGCCAAGGAGGTTGGGGATCATCCCAGTATGGTCCTTTTAATTTTCGTGGCCATTTGGGTGGACAAATGGGCGAAACAGCGCAATTGGGGCATTTTTGGGCCAAATCGGTGTGCTATAGCACACGGTTTCGGGTGTGGGCCTAGGGTCCGGGCTTGCTGTTGGCTAAATATTTATCGAGGTGTTCCTAGGAGGTTGGGGATTGTCCCAATGTGGTCCGTTTAATTTTTCGTAGCCATTTGGGTGGACAAATAGGCGAAAGGGTACGAACGAGGCATTTTCTATTCAAATTATAGCCCACGAGTTATGGGTGGACCCGGGGTTCGAGCGTGCTGTGGGATAAAAATCAACCGAGGCATGCCATGGAGGTTGGGGATCATCCAAGTTTCGTATGTTTAAGTTTTCGTGGCTCTTTGGGTAAAAAACGGGCAAACCAGCGTGAATGGGGCATTTTCAGGCCAAATCAATCGAGGAATGCCAGGGAGGTTGGGGATAGTATGGTACGTTTAATTTTTTGTGGCTATTTGGTTGGACAAACGGGCGAAACGGCACAAACGGTGCATTTTTTAGCTACATCGGTGTGCTATAGCTCACGATTTCATGGGTGGGCCCAGGGGTCGGGCGTGCTGTGTGCCAAAAATTAACCAGGGCATGCCAGAGGGATTGGGGATCGTCCCAGTAAGGTCCGTTTAAATTTTTGTGGCTATTTGGGTGGACAAATAGGTGAAACGGCGTGAATAGGGCATTTTCAGGCCAAATCGGAGTGCTATTGCCCACGGTTTCAGGGTTGGGCCCGAGGTTCGGGTTTGCTGTGGGTCAAAAATTGATCGATGCATGCCGAGGAGGTTAGGGATCATTCGAGTATGGTTCGTTTAAATTTTCTTAGCCATTTGGGTGTACAAACGGGGAAAACGACGCAAACGGGGTATTTTTAGGCCAAATCGGTGTACTATAGCCAGGTTTTTTGGAATGGGCCCAGGGTTCAGGCATGTCGTGGGTCAAAAATCTATCGGGGCATGCCAGAGAGGTTGGATCATCCTAGTATGGTCCGTTTAATTTTTTGTGACCATTTGATTGGACAAATGGGCGAAACTGCGTGAACGGTACATTTTCAGGCTAAATCGATGTGCTATAGCTCACGGTTTTGGGGGTGGGCCTAGGGTCCGGGCGTGCTATGGGCCAAAAATTAATCGGAGCATGCCAAGAAGGTTGGGGATCATCCCAGTGTGATTCGTTTAAATTTTCGTGACTATTTGGGTGGACAAATGGGCAAAACAGAGCGAACAAGGTATTTTTGGGACAAATCGGTGTGCTATAGCCCACAGTTTTGGGGGAGGGCCAAGGGTCCAGGGTCGTAATAGGCCAAAAATCGATCGGGGTGTGCCAGGGAGGTTGGGGATCATCCCAGTATGGTCCGTTTAAATTTTCATGGCCATTTGGGTGACCAAATTGGCAAAACGGCATGAACGGGGTATTTTTAATCCAAATCGGTGTGCTATAGCCTACGTTTTGGGGGGTACGCCTGGGTCCGGGCGTGTATTAGACCAAAAATCGAACGGACCGTGCCAGGGAGGTTGGGGATCGTACTAGTGTGGTCCGTTTAAATTTTCATGGGAATTTGGGTGGACAAACGGGCAAAACAGCATTAACGGGGCATTTTCGAGCAAAATCGGCGTGCTATAGCCCACCGTTTTGGGGTTGGGATCGGGGTTCGAGAGTGTCGTTGGCCAAAAATTGATCGGGGCATGCAAGGAGATTGGGGATTATCCCAGCGTGGTCCGTTTAAATTTTCATGGCTATTTGGGTGGACAAACGGGCAAAACGACGCGAACGACACATTTTCAGGCCAAATTAGTGTGCTATAGCACACGGTTTTGGAGGTGGGCCTCGGGTCCAGGCATACTGTGGGCCAAAAATTGATCGGTGCATGCCACGGAGGTTGGGAATCGTCTCAGTATAGTTCGTTAAATTTTTTGTGGCCATTTGGATGGACAAACGGGTGAAACCACACTAATGGGGCATTTTCGAGCCAAATCGGTGTGCTATAGCCCACGGTTTCGGGGGTGGTTCCGGGGTCCAGGCGTGCTATGGTACAAAAATCAACCAGGGTATGCCAGGGAGGTTGAGGATCGTCCGAGTATGGTCAGTTTAAATTTTCTTGTCCATTTGGGTGGACAAATGGGCGAAACAGCACAAACGGGGCATTTTTAGGTCAGATCGATGTACTATAGCCCAGGGTGTTTAGGGTGGGCTCGAGGTTCAGGCAAGCTATGGGCCAAAAATTGATCGGGCCATGCCAGGGAGGTTGGGGATTATCCTAGTATATTCAGTTTAATTTTTCAAGGCCATTTGGTTGGACACACGGGAAAAACATCACAAACGGTGCATTTTCGAGCTAAATAGGTATGCTATAGCTCACAGTTTTTTGGGTGGGCCCGGGTTTCGGGTGTGCTGTGGGCTAAAAATTGATTAGGGTATGATAGGGAGGTTCAGGGTCGATCGAGTATGGTCCGTTTTAATTTTCTTGGCCATATGGATGGAGAAGCAGGCGAAACGGTGCGAACGGGGCACTTTTGAGCCAAATATGTGTACTATAGCCTAGGGTTTTTCGGGTGGGCCTAGGGTTCGGGCATGTTGTTGGTCGAAAATCGATTGGGGCATGCCAAGGAGCTTGGGGATCATCCTAGTATGATCTGTTTATTTTTTCGTGGCCATTTGGTTGGATAAACGGGCAAAACAGTGCGGACGGTGTATTTTCAAGCCAAATTGGTGTGCTATTGCTCACGGTTTCAGGGGTGGGCTCGGGGTACAGGCGTTCTGTGGGCCAAAAATTTATTGGGGTATGCCAGAGAGGTTTGGGATCATCTTAGTGTTGTTTGTTGAACTCTTTTTTCCTATTTGGGTGGACAAATGGGCGAAATGGCGTGAACAGAGCATTTTCAGGTCAAATTGGTGTGTTATGGCTCATGATTTTGGGGGTGGGCCTAAGGTCCAGGTGTTCTGTGGGTTGAAAATTGATCAGGATGTGCCAGAAAGGTTGAGGATCATCCCAGTCTGGTTCGTTTAAATTTTTATGGCTATTTGGGTGGACAAACGGGCAAAACGGTGCGAACAGGGCATTTTCGAACTAAATCGGTGTGCTATTGCCCACAGTTTTGGAGGTGGGCCTGGGGTTTGGGTGTGTAATGGGTCAAAATTGATTGGGGTATGTCAGGGAGGTTGGGGATGTCCCAGTATGGTCCGTTTAATTTTTCATGGCCATTTGGGTGGACAAATGGGCAAAACAGCACGAACAGGGCATTTTCGAACAAAATCGGTGTGCTATAGCCAACCTTTTCAGGGATGAGCCCGAGGTTCGAGAGTACCGTGGGCCCAAAATTGATCGAGGCGTGCTAGGGAGGTTGGGGATCATCCCAGTATGGTCCGTTTAAATTTTCATGGCCATTTGGGTGGACAAACTGGCAAACTAGCACAAATGGGGCATTTTCGGGCCAAATCAGTGTGCTATAGTCCACGATTTTAGGGGTGGGCCTGGGGTCTGGGCGTGTTGCGGGCTAAATATCTACTGGAGCATGCCAGAGAGGTTGGGGATCGTCCCAGTGTGGTACGTTTAATTTTTCATGGCCATTTGGGTAGACAAACAGGCGAAACTGCGTGAACGGGGTATTTTCGAGCCAAATTGATGTGCTATAGCCAACGGTTTCGGGGGTTGGCCAGGGGTCTGGGCATGCTAAGGGACGAAAATTAATTGGGGCATACCAGGGAGGATTTTGATTGTCCCAGTGTGGTTTGTTTAATTTTTAGAGGCCATTAGGTTGGACAAACGGGCGAAATATACGGTGTATTTTTAGGCCAAATCGGTGTGCAATAGCAGACGATTTCGGGGGTTAGCCCTAGGTCCGGGCATGCTGTGGCCCAAAATTGACCGGGGCATGTCAAGAAGGTTGGAGATCATCCCAGTGTGGTCCGTTTAAATTTTCGTGGCTATTTGGGTGGACAAACAGGCAAAACAATGCAAATGAGCATTTTCGAGCCAAATTAGTGTGCTATAACCCAGGGTTTTTGGGGTGGGCCCGGTGTCTAGGCATGCTGTTGGTCAAAAATAATCCGAGGCATGCCAAAGATGTTGGGGATCATTATAGGATGGTCCTTTTAATTTTTTGTGGCTATTTGGGTGGACAAACGGGCAAAACGGTGCGAATGGGGCATTTTTGGGCCAAATCGGTGTGTTATAGCAAATAGTTCTGGGGTCGGGCCTAGGGTCCGGGCGTGCTTTGGGCCAAAAATTGAACGAGTTGTGCCATGGAGGTTGGGGATCATCTCAATGTGGTCCGTTTAATTTTTCGTAGCTATTTGGGTGGAAAAACGGGCAAAACAGCACGAACTGGGCGTTTTCTATCCAAATCGGTGTGCTATAGTCCACGGTTTAAGGGATGGGCCCAAAGTCCGAGCGTTCTGCAGGCCAATAATCAACCAAGCCATGCCAAGGAGGTTGAGGATCATCCAAGTATGGTTTATTTAAAGTTTTGTGGCCATTTGGGATGACAAACGGGCGAAATGGCGTGAACGGGGCATTTTTGGGCTAAATCGGTGTGCAATTGCCCACGGTTTTAAGAGTGGGCCTGGGGTCTGGGTATGCTGTGGGCTGAAAATTGATAGAGATATGCCAGGGAAGTTGGGGATCATCCTAGTGTGGTCCGTTTAATTTTTTGTGGCCATTTGGGTGAACAAACGGGTGAAACTTCGCGAATAGGGCATTTTCGGGCCAAATCGATGTGCTATAGCCAATAGTTTCGGGTGTGGGCAAGGGGTCCGGGCGTGTTGTGGGCCAAAAATTGATTGGGGCATGTGAGGGAGGTTGGGATCAGTGTGGTCCATTTAATTTTTCATGGCTATTTGGGTGGACAAACGGACGAAATGGCATGAACGAGGCATTTTTGGGCTAAATTAGTGTTCTATAGCCCACGATTTTTGGGGTGGGTCTGTGGTCCGGGTGTGCTGTAGGTGAAAAATTGACTAGAGCATGCCAGTGGGGTTGGGGATCTTCCCAGTATGGTCCATTTAATTTTTCGTGGCCATTTGGGTGGACAAATGGGCAAAATAGCGCGAACGGGGCATTTTCGAGCAAAATTGGTGTGCTATAGCCCATGGTTTCGCAGGTAGGCCCTGGGTCCAGGCGTGCTGTGGGCCAAAAATCGATCAGAGTGTGCTAGGGAGGTTTGGGATCATCCCAGTGTGGTCTGTTTAAAATTTTATAGCCATTTGGGTGGACAAATGGGCAAAACGGTGGAAATGGGGCATTTTCAAGCTAAATCAGTGTACTATAGCCCACGATTTTGGGGGTGGGCCCGGGGTCCGAGCGTGCTGTGGTCCAAAAATTGACCGAGGCATGCCATAGAGGTTGAAGATCATCCTAGTATGGTCTGTTTAATTTTTTGTGGCCATTTTGGTGGACAAACGGGCGAAACGACGCGAATGGGGCATTTTTGGGCTAAATCGGTGTGCTATAGCCCACAGTTTTGGGGGGGACCCTAGTTCCGGGCTTTCTATCGAGAAAATCATTTGGGGCATTCCAGGGAGGTTAGGATTGGGCCAGTATTGTCCGTTTAAATTTTGTGGCCACGTGGGGGGACCAACGGGCTAAATGGTGTTATCGAGGCATTTTCAGGCTAAATCTGTATGTTATAGCCCACGGTTTTGGGGCTAGGCCCGGTGTGCTGTATGCCAAAAATTAACCAAGTTGTGTCAGGGATATTGGGGATCATCCAAGTGTGGTCCATTTAATATTTCATGGCCATTTGGCTGGACAAAAGGGTGAAACGACGTGAACGGGGAATTTTCAAGCTAAATTGGTGTGCTATAACCCACGGTTTTGGGGGTGGGCTCTGAGTTTGGGCATGCTGTGGGATGAAAATCGATTGGGGCCTTTTAGGGAGGTTGGGGATCGTTCTAGTATGGTCCGTTTAAATTTTCGTGGCCATTTGGGTGGACAAACAGTCAAAACAGTGTGAACGAGGCATTTTCAGGCCAAATTGATGTGCTATAGCCCACGGTTTCAGAGGTAGGCCTGGGGTTCGGGTGTGTTGTTGGCCAAAAATCGACCGGGATATGCCAGGAAGGTTAGGATCATCCCAGTGTGTTTCGTTTAATTTCTTGGGGCTATTTGGGTGGACAAAAGGGTAAAACGGTGCAAACAGGGCATTTTTCGTCCAAATTGGTGTGCTATGCCCACAGTTTTGGGGGTGGGCCTAGGGTCCAGACGTGTGTGGGCCAAAAATCAATCGGGGCATGCCAGGGAGTTTGGGGATCATCCCAGTATGGTTTGTTTAACTTTTTGTGGCCATTTGGGTGGACAAACGAGTAAAACCGCATGAACGAGGCATTTTTAAGCCAATTCGGTATGCAATAGCCAACGGTTTAGGGGGTGGGTCAGGGGTCCGGATGTACTGATGGCCCAAAATTGATCGAGGTATACCATGAAGTTTGGAGATTTTCCTAGTATGGTTTATTTTTCATGTCCATTTGGGTGGACAAACGGGTGAAAGGGCATGAACCGAGCATTTTTTGTTCAAATCAGTGTGCTATAGCCCACGATTTAGGGGGTGGGCCCGGGGTCCGGGCATGCTATTGGCCAAAAATCAACCGAGGCATGCCAGGGATGTTGGGGATCATCCAAGTGTGGTCTGTTTAAGTTTTCATGGTCTTTTGGGTAGAAAAACGAGCAAAACAGCACGAATGGGGCATTTTCCGGCCAAATCGGTGTGCTATTGCCTACGATTTCGAGAGTGGGCTCGAGGTTCGAGCATTCTGCCAGCTGAAAATAGACCGAGGTGTGCCAGGGAGGTTAAGGATCATCCCAGTATGGTCCGTTCAATTTTTCCTGGCCATTTGGGTGGACAAACATGTGAAACTGCACGAACAGGGCATTTTCAGGCCATTTGGGAGGACAAACAGGCGAAACGGCGTAAATGGGGTATTTTTGGGCAAAATCGATGTCATAGCCCACGGTTTTGGGGGTGGGCCCCGATCCGTGCGTGATGTTGGCCGAAAATTGATCGGGGCATCCTAGGGAGGTTGGGGATCATCCCAGTGTGGTCCATTTAAATTTTCATGGAAATTTGGTGGGATAAACAGGCAAAATGATGCAAACGGGGTATTATCAGGCTAAATCAGTGAGCAATAGCCCACAGTTTTGGGGGTGGGCCTGGTGTTTGGCCGTGCTACTGGCTAAAAATTGATCGGGGCATGTCAGGGAGGTTGGGGATCGTCCCAGTATGGTTTTTTTAATTTTTCGTGGCCATTTGGGTGGACAAAAGGGTTAAACAACGTAATAGGCATATTTTTGGACCAAATCGGTGTGCTATAGCACACAATTTCGGGCGTGGGCCTAAGGTCCGGGCTTGCTGTTGGCTAAAAATTGATCGGGGCATGTCAGGGAGGTTGGGGATCGTCCCAGTATGGTCTGTTTAATTTTTTGTAGCCATTTGGGTGGACAAAAAGGTGAAAGGGCACGAACGCGGCATTTTCCATTTAAATCCGTGTTCTATAGCCCACGATTTAGGGGATGGGCCCAGGTTCAGTGCATGTTGTGGGCCAAAAATTAACCGAGGTATGCCAGGGAGGTTGGGGATCGTCAAAGTGTGGTCTGTTTAAGTTTTCATGGCCCTTTGGGTAGAAAAATGGTCAAAACGGTGCTAATGGGGCATTTTCGAGCCAAATCGGTGTGCTATTGCCTACGGTGGCCATTCTGCCAGCCAAAAATAGACCGAGGCGTGCCAGGGAGGTTGAGGATTATCCTAGTATGGTCCGTTTAATTTTTCTGGCCATTTTGGTGGATAAACAAGTGAAACTGCGGGAATGGGGCATCTTAAGGCCAAAACGATGTGCTATAACCTACAGTTTTCGGGGTGGGCTAGGGGTCCGGGTATGCTGTGGGCCAAAAATCAATCAAGGCATACGAAGGAGGTTGGGATCAGTGTGGTCCGTTTAATTTTTTGTAGCCATTTGGGTGGACCAACGGGCGTAACGACGTGAACGGGGCATTTTTGGGCTAAATCGATATGCTATAGGCTATGATTTTGGGGCTGGGTCCGGGGTCCGGGCATTCTGTAGGCTAAAAATCGACCAGAGTATGCCAGGGAGGTTGGGGATCTTCCAAGTATGGTCCATTTAATTTTTCATGGCTATTTGAGTGGACAAACGAGTGAAACGACGTGAACAGGACATTTTTGGGCAAAATTAGTGTGCTATAGTCGGCGGTTTCGCAGGTGGACCCAGGGTGCAGGCATGCTTGGGCAAAAGATTAATTGGGGCGTGCTAAGGAGGTTGGGGATCATCTCAGTGTGGTCCATTTAAATTTTTGTGGCCATTTGGGTGGACAAACGGGTTAAACGACACGAGCGGGGGATTTTTTAGCAAAAATCAGTGTGCTATAGCCCACGGTTTTGGGGGTGGCCCTGGGGTCCAAGCGTGTTGTGGCCCAAAAATTGACCGAGGCATGTCATGGAGGTTGGGGATCATTCTAGTATGGTCCGTTTAATTTTTTATGGCTATTTTTGTGGACAAACGGGCGAAACTACACGAATGGGGCATTTTCAAGCCAAATCAGTGTGCTATAGCTCACGGTTACAGGGTTGGGCCCGGGGTCCAGGCATGATATGGGCCAAAAAATTCATCGAGGCATGCTAGGGAGGTTGGGGATCATTCCAGTATTGTTCTTTTAAATTTTTGTGTCCATTTGGGTGGAAAAAAAGAGGAAATAGCGTGAATGGGGCATTTTTGAACCAAATCGGTGTGATATAGCCCACGGTTTTAGGGGTGGGCCCGAGGTCCGTGCGTGCTGTGGGATGAAAATTGACCTGGGCATGCCAGGGAGGTTGGGGATCATCCCACTACAGTTCGTTTAATTTTTCCTGGCCAATTGGGTAGACAAACGGGCCAAACTGCACGAATGGGACATTTTCGAGCCAAATTGGTGTGCTGTAGCCAACAGTTTTAGGGGTGGGCCAGGTGTCCGAGTGTGCTGTAGGCTGATAATCAATCGGGGCATACCAAGGAGGTTGGGGATCATCGGGGCATACCAAGGAGGTTGGGGATCATCCTAGTGTGGTTCTTTTAATTTTTTGTGGCTATTTAGGTGGACAAACGGGCAAAACAACACTAACGGGGCATTTTTGAGCCAAATCAGTGTGCTATAGCCTACGGTTTCAGGGGTAGAACCAGAGTCCGGGTGTGCTGTGGGCTAAAAATAAACCTAGGCATTCCAGGGAGGTTGTGGATCATCCCAGTGTGGTTCATTTAAATTTTTGTGGCCATTTGATTGGACAAACGGGCAAAACGGCGTGAACGGTGCATTTTCAAGCCAAATCAGTGGGCTATTACTCACGATTTTAGGGGTGGGGCCGGGGTTTAGGCATTTTGTGGGCTAAAAATTGACCAGCACATGCTAGGGAGGTTGTGGATCATCTTAGTGTGGTCCGTTGAATTTTTCTTGGCTATTTGGGTGGACAAATAGGCGAAATGAACTAAACAGGGCATTTTCAGGCCTAATCGGTGTGCTATAGCTCATGATTTTGGGGGTTGGGCCCGAGGTCCGGGTGCACTGTGGGACAAAAATCGATCAGGGAATGCCAGGAAGGTTGGGGATCATCACACTGTGGTCCGTTTAAATTTTCATGGCTATTTGGGTGGATAAACGGGCAAAACGATACGAACGAGGCATTTTTTGACCTAAATCAGTATGCTATAGCCCACAGTTTTGGGGGAGGGCCTGGGGTCCGAGCGTGTAATAGGCCGAAAATCGATTCGGGAATATCAAGGAGGTTGGGGATGTCCCAATGTGGTCTGTTGAAATTTTCATGGCCATTTGGGTTTACAAATGGGCAAAACGGTGCGAATAGGGCATTTTCGAGCAAAATAGGTGTTCTATAGCCCACTTTTTTGGGGGTGGGCTCGAGGTTTGGGAGTGTCCTGGGTCAAAATAGAGCAGGACGTGTTAGGGAGGTTGGGGATCATCCCAGTATGGTCTGTTTAAATTTTTGTGGTCATTTGGATGGACAAACGGGCGAAACAACACGAATGGGGCATTTTCGAGCTAAATAGGTGTGCTATAGCCCACGATTTTGGGGGTGGACCTGGATTCCAGGCATGCTGCGGGCTGAAAATCAAATGAAGCATGCCAGGGAGATTGGGGATCATCCCAGTGTGGTCTGTTTAATTTTTTGTGGCCATTTGGGTGGACAAATAGTTAAAACTGCACGAACGAGGTATTTTTTGGCCAAATCGGTGTGCTATAGCCAATGATTTTGGGGGTGGGCCAGGGGTCCGGGCGTGCTGAGGGCCGAAAATCAATCGGGGCATGCCAGGGAGGTTGGGAATTGTCCTAGTATGGTTCGTTTATTTTTTCATGGCTATTTGGGTGGACAAATGGGCGAAACAACACGAACGGGGGATTTTTAGGCCAAATCGGTGTGCTATACCCTACGGTTTTGGGGTGGGCCCAGGGTCCGGGCGTGCTATGGGCCAAAAATTAATTGGGGCATGCCAGGAAGGTTGGGGATCATCTCAGTATGGTCTGTTTAATTTTTTGAGGCCATTTGGGTGGACAAACGAGCGAAATAGCATAAACGGGGCATTATTGGGCAAAATCGGTGTGCTATAGCCCACGATTTTGGGGGTGGGCCTGGGGTCCGGGCATGATGTGGGCCAAAAATTGATCGGGTCATGCCAGGGAGGTTGGGGATCATCCTAGTATGGTCCCTCTAAATTTTTGTGGCCATTTGGATCAACAAACAGGCGTAATGATGCAAAAGGGGCATTTTTGGGCCAAATCCATGTCCTATAGCCTATGATTTTATGGGTGGGCCCGGTGTCTTGGCGTACTGTGTGCTAAAAATTTATCTGGGCACGCGAAGGAGGTTGTGGATTATCCTAGTATGATCCTTTTAATTTTGAGTGGCCATTTGGGTGGACAAATGGGTGAAACAGCGCAAACGGGGCATTTTCGGGCAAAATTGGTGTGTTATAGCAATCGATTTTAGGGGTGGGACTAAGGTACGGGCGTGCTGTTGGCCAAAAATCAGTCGGGGCCTGCCAAGGAGGCTGGGGATCATCCTAATGTTGTCCGTTTAATTTTTTGTAGCCATTTAGGTGGACAAACGAGTGAAATGGCACGAATGAGGTATTTTTTGTAGAAGTCGGTATGCTATATCCCATGGTTTAAGGGGTGGGCCCGGGGTCTGGGCGTGCTGTGGGATGAAAATCAATTGAGGCATGCCAGGGAGGTTGGGGATCGTCTAAGTGTGGTCGGTTTAAATTTTCATGGTGATTTGGGCAGGTAAACAGGCGAAATAGTGCGAATGATGCATTTTTGGGCCAAATCGGTGAGCTATTGCCCATGATTTCGGGAGTGAGCTCAGGGTTCGGGCGTGCTACAGGCTGAAAATCGATCGGGGCATGCCAGAGAGGTTGGGGATGATCTCAGTGTGGTTCGTTTAATTTTTTGTGGCCATTTGGGTGGACAAACGAGTGAAACTACGCGAACGAGGCATTTTCGGGCCAAATTGGCGTGCTATAGCCAATAGTTTTGGGGGTGGGCCAGGGGTCTGGGCGCGCTGTGGGCCAAAAATCAATTGGGGTATGCGAGGGAGGTTGGGATCAATATGGCCCATTTAATTTTTCGTGGCTATTTGGGTGGACAAATGGGCAAAACGACGTGTACAAGGCATTTTTGAGCTAAATTGATGTGCTATAGCCTATGATTCTGGGGGTGGGTCCAGGGTCCGGGTGTGCTGTAGGCCAAAAATCGACCAGAGCATGTCAGGAAGGTTGGGGATCTTCCCAGTATGGTCCATTTAATTTTTCATGGCTATTTGGGTGGACAAACAGGCGAAACGGTGCGAATAGGGCATTTTCAGGCAAAATCGGTTTGTTATAGGCCACGATTTAGCGGGTGAGCCCAGATTCCAAGCGTGTTGTGAGCCAAAAATCGATTGAGGCATGCATGGGTGGTTGGGGATTATCCTATTGTGGTTCGTTTAAATTTTTGTGGCTATTTGGGTGACAAACGGGAGAAATGGCGCGAATAGGGCATTTTTTAGCCAAATCGGTGTTCTATAGCCCACGGTTTTGGGGGTGGGACTGGGGTACGAACGTGTTGTGTGCCGAAAATTGATCGAGGCATGACACGGAGGTTGGGCATCATCCTAGTATGGTTCGTTTAATTTTTTGTGGCCATTTTTATGGACAAACGGGTGAAATGATGCGAATGGGATGTTTTCGGGCCAAATCGGTATGCTATAACCCACGATTTTAGGGGTGGGACCGGGGTCCGGGCTTACTGTAGCCAAAAATTATGTGGGGCATTGCAGGGGGGTTAGGAATTGTGCCAGTATGGTCCGTTTAAATTTTTGTGGCCATTTGGGTGGACAAAGGGGAGAAACGGCACGAACGGGGTATTTTTGGGCCAAATTGGTGTGCTATAGCCCATGGTTTTTGGGGTAGGCCCGAGGTCCAGGCGTGCGGTTGGTCGAAAATCGACCAAGGTGTGCCAGAGATGTTGGGGATCATCCAAGTGTGGTCCATTTAATTTTTATGGCCATTTGGGTGGACAAATGGGTGAAACGGCGCGAATGAGGCATTTTTGTGCAAAATCAGTGTGCTATAGCCATCAATTTTGGGGGTGGGCCCAAATTCTAGGTGTGTTGTGTCCCAAAAATTAATAGGGGCCTGCCAGGTAGGTTGGGGATGGTCCCAGTATGGTCCGTTTAATTTTTTGTGGCCATTTGGGTGGACAAACAAGCGAAACAGCGCAAACGAGGCATTTTTAAGCCAAATCGGTGTGCTAGCCCACGGTTTTCAGAGGTGGGCTCAGGGTCCCTACGTGTTCTAGGCCAAAAATTAATTGAGGTGTACCAGGGAGGCTGGGTATCATCCCAATGTAGTCCGTTTAATTTTTTGTGGCCATTTGGGTGGACAAACGGGTGAACCGGCGTGAACAGGGCATTTTTCGGGCCAAATTAGTGTGCTATAGCCCATGATTTTGGGTGTGGTCCCGGGGTCCAGGCGTCCTGTGGGATGAAAATCGACCGGGGTGTGCCAGGGAGTTTGGGGATCGTCTGAGTATGGCCTGTTTAAATTTTCTTGGCCATTTGGGGGGACAAATGTGCGAAACGGTGTGAACGGGGCATTCTCGGGTCAAATCGGTGTACTATAGCCAAGGGTTTTTAGGGTGGGCCCAGGGTTTGGGCATACAGTGGGCTGAAAATCAATCGAGGAATGCCAGGGAAGTTAGGGATCATCCTAGTATGGTCCGTTTAATTTTTTCTGGCTATTTGGTCAGAAAAATAGGCGAAACGGCACGAACGGTACATTTTTGAGCTACATCGGTGTGCTATAGCTCATATTTTATGGGTGGGCCCAGGGTTCGGGCGTGCTGTGGGCCAAACATTAACCAGGGCATGCCAGAGAGATTGGGGATCGGCCCAGTATGGTCCGTTTAAATTTTCGTGGCTATTTGGGTGGACAAACGGGTGAAACGGCGTGAATGGGGAATTTTTGGGCCAAATCGGTGTACTATTGCCCATGGTTTTAGGGGTGGGCTTGGGGTCTAGGTGTGCTGTGGGCAAAAAATCGATCGGTGAATGCCGGGGAGGTTAGGGATCATTCGAGTATGGTCCGTTTAAATTTTCTTAGCCATTTGGGTGTACAAACGGGCAAAACGACGCAAACGGGGTAATTTTAGTCCAAATCGGTGTACTAAAGCCCAGGTTTTTTGGGATGGGCCCAGGATTCAGGCATATCGTGGGTCAAAAATCTATCGAGGCATGCTAGGGAGGTTGGATCATCCTAGGATGGTCCGTTTAATTTCTTGTGGCCATTTGATTGGACAAACGGGCGAAACAGCGCGAACGACGCATTTTCAGGCCAAATCGAAGTGCTATACCTCACGGTTTTGGGGGTGGGCCTAGGGTCCGGGCGTGCTGTGGGTTGAAAATTAATCAGAGCATGCCAGGAAGGTTGGGGATCATCCCAGTATGATCCATTTAAATTTTTCTGGCTATTTGGGTAGACAAACAGGCAAAACAGCACGAACGGGGTATATTTGGGCCAAATTGGTATCCTATAGGCCACAATTTTAGGGGAGGGCCAGGGGTCCGGGGTTGTAATAGGCCAAAAATTGATCGGGGCATGCCAGGGAGGTTGAGAATCGTCCCAGGGTGGTCCATTTAAATTTTCATGGCCATTTGGGTGGACAAATTGGCAAAACGGTACGAACGGGGTATTTTTGATCCAAATCGGTGTGCTATAGCCTACGATTTTGGGGGTGCGCCTGGGTCCAGGCGTGTAATAGTCCAAAAATTGATCGGACCGTGCCAGGGAGGTTGGGGATCGACCTAGTGTGATCCGTTCAATTTTTCATGGGCATTTGGACGGACAAACGGGCAAAAAAGTATTAATGGGGCATTTTCGGGCAAAATTGGTGTGCTATAGCCCCCCATTTTAGGGGTGGGCCGGGGGTTTGGGTTTGTTGTGGGCCAAAAATTGATCAAGGCATGCTAAGGAGATTGAGAATTATCCCAGCGTGGTGCATTTTTGGGCTAAATCGGTATGCTATAGCTCACGATTTTGGGGGTGGGACCGGGTTTCAGGTTTGCTGTGGGCCAAAAAGTGATTGGGGTATGCCAGGGAGGTTCAGGATAGATCGAGTATGGTCCGTTTTAATTTTCTTGGCCATATCGATGGACAAGAGGGCGAAATGGTGCGAATGGGGCACTTTCGAGCCAAATCGGTGTACTATAGCCTAGGGTTTTTGGGGTGGGGCCAGGGTTCAGGCATGCTGTTGGTCGAAAATCGATTAGGGCATGCCAGGGAGGTTGGGGATCATCCTAGTATAATCTATTTATTTTTTTGTGGAAATTTGGTTGGATAAACGGGCAAAATGGTGTGGACAGTGTATTTTCAAGCCAAATCGGTGTGATATTGCTTACGGTTTTAGGGGTGGGTTCGGCGTATGGGCTTTCTATGGGCTAAAAATTGATCGAGACATGCCAGAAAGGTTTGGGATTATCTCAGTTTGGTTTTTTGAACTCTTCGTGGCCATTTGGTTGGATAAACGGGTGAAATGGCCCGAACGGGGGATTTTCAGGTCAAATCCGTGTGCTATGGCTCATGATTTTGGGGGTGGTCCTAGGGTCCGGGTGTGCTGTGGGCTGAAAATCGATCAGGGTGTACCAGAGAGGTTGAGGATCATCCCAGTGTGGTCCATTTAAATTTTTGTGGCTATTTGGGTGGACAAACAGGCAAAAAATTGATTGGGGCATACGAGGGTGGTTAGGATCAGTGTGGTCCATTTAATTTTTCATGGCCATTTGGGTGGTCAAAGGGGAGAAATGACACGAACGGGGTATTTTTGGGCCAAATTGGTGCGCTATAGCCCATGGTTTTTGGGGTAGGCCCGAGGTCCAGGCGTACGGTTGGTCGAAAATCGACCGAGGTGTGCCGGAGATGTTGGGGATCATCCAAGTGTGGTCCATGTAATTTTTATGGCCATTTGGGTGGACAAACGGGTGAAACGGCACGAACGAGACATTTTTGTGCCAAATCAGTGTGCTATAGCCAACGATTTTGGGGGTGGGCCCAAATTCTAGGTGTGCTATAGGCCAAAAATTAATCGAGGCCTACCAGGTAGGTTGGGGATGGTCCCAGTGTGGTCCGTTTAATTTTTCGTGGCCATTTGGGTGGACAAACAAGTGAAACAGTGCGAACGAGACATTTTTGAGCCAAATCGGTGTGCTAGCCTACGGTTTCAGAGGTGGGCTCAGGGTCCCTGCGTATTCTGGGCCAAAAATTAACCGGGGCATGTCAGGGAGGTTGAGTATCGTCCCAATATAGTCTGTTTAATTTTTCGTGGCCATTTGGGTGGACAAACGGGTGAACCAGCGTGAACAGGGCATTTTTTGGGTCAAATCAGTGTGCTATAGCCCACGATTTTAGGGGTGGTCCCGGGTTCCAGGCATGCTGTGGAACGAAAATCGACCAGGGTGTGCCAGGGAGTTTGGGGATCATCCGAGTATGGTCCGTTTAAATTTCCATGGCCATTTGGGTGGACAAATGGGCGAAACGGCACAAATGGGGCATTTCCGGGTTAAATTGGTGTACTATAGCAAAGGGTTTTTAGGGTGGGCCTAGGGTTCGGGCATGCAGTAGGCTGAAAATCAATCAAGGAATGGCAGGGAGGTTAGGGATCATCCTAATATGGTCCGTTTAATTTTTCGTGGCTATTTGGTTTGACAAACGGGTAAAACGGCATGAACGGTGCATTTTCGAGCTACATCGATGTGCTGTAGCTCACGATTTCATGGGTGGGCCCAAGGTTCGGGCGTGCTATGGGTCAAAAATTAACTAGGGCATGCCAGAGAGATTGGGGATTGGCCCAGTATGGTTCGTTTAAATTTTTGTGGCTATTTGGGTTGACAAATAGGTGAAACGGCGTGAATGGGGCATTTTCAGGCCAAATCGGTGTACTATTGCCCATGGTTTCAGGGGTGGGCCTGGGTCCGAGTGTGCTGTGGGCAAAAAATCAATCGGTGCATGCCGGGGAGGTTAGGGATCATTCGAGTATGGTCCGTTTAAATTTTCCTTGCCATTTGGATGTACAAACTGGCGAAATGACGCAAACATGGTATTTTTAGGCCGAATCGGTGTACTATAGCCCAGGTTTCTTGGGATGGGCCCAGGGTTTAAGCATGCCATGGGTCGAAAACCTATTGGGGCATGCCAGTGAGGTTGGATCATCCTAGTATGGTCCGTTTAATTTTTTGTGGCCATTTGATTGGACAAACGGGCGAAACAACGCGAACGGTGCATTTTCAGGCCAAGTCGATGTGCTATAGCTCACGGTTTCAAGGGTGGTCCTAGGGTCCGGGCTTGCTATGGGCTAAATATTAATTAAAGCATGCCAGGAAGGTTAGGGATCGTCCTAGTGTGATCCGTTTAAATTTTCGTGGCTATTTGGGTGGACAAACGGGTAAAACAGCATGAACGGGGTATATTTGGGCCAAATCGATGTGCTATAGCCCACAATTTTGGGGGAGGGCCAAGGGTCCAGGGTTCTAACAGGCCAAAAATCGATCGGGGCATGCTAGGGAGGTTGGGGATCGTCCTAGTGTGGTCCGTTTAAATTTTCATTGCCATTTGGGTGGACAAATAGGCAAAACAACATGAACGGGGTATTTTTGATCCAAATCGGTGTGCTATAGCCTACGGTTTTAGGGGTACGCCTGGGTCCGTTTAATTTTTTGTGGCCATTTGGGTGGACAAACGGGTGAAACAGTGCGAACGAGGCATTTATAGGCCAAATCAGTGTGCTACAACTCACGGTTATGGGTGTGGGCCAGGGGTCCGGGCGTGCTGTGAGCCAAAAATTGACCGAGGGATGCTAGGGAGGTTTGGGATCACCCAGTATGGTTGGTTTAAATTTTTGTGGCTATTTGGGTAGGCAAATGGGTGAAACGGCATGAACGGGCCATTGTCAGGCTAAATCGATGTTGTATAGCCAAATATTTTGGGGGTGGGATCGAGGTTCGGGCGTGTTGTGGGCTAAAAATTGACCAGGGCATGCCAGGGAGGTTGGGGATCATCCCAGTGTGATCCGTTTAATTTTTTGTGGCTATTTGGGTGGACAAATGGGCCAAATAGCGCAAACGGGAAATTTTCAGGCCAATTCAGTGTGCTATATCCCACAATTTTAGGGGTGGGCTCGGGGTCCGAGCTTGTTGTGGGTCAAAAATCGACCGGGGCATGTCAGGGAGGTTGAAAATCATCCCAGTGTAGTCTGTTTAAATTTTTGTGGCCATTTGGGTAGACAAACGAGCAAAACGGCACAAACAGGGCATTTTCGAGCCAAATTGATGTGCTATATAGCCCACGTTTTTGGTTGTGGGCTCGGGGTCCGAGCGTGCTGTGGGTCAAAAATTTATCAAGGCATTCCAGGGAAGTAAGGGATCACCCCAGTGTGGTCCGTTTATTTTTTTGTGGCTATTTTTGTGGACAAACGGGCAAAACGATGCGAATGGGGCATTTTTTGGCTAAATCGGTGTGCTATAGCCCATGATTTTAGGGATGGGCCCGAGGTCCAGACTTGTTGTGGACCAAAAATCTCTTGGGGCATTCCAGGGAGGTTCGGGATCATCCCAGTGTGGTTCGTTTAAACTTTCGTGGCCATTTGGGTGGACAAAATGGCAAAATGGTGCAAATGGGGCATTTTTTAGCCAAATCGGTGCACTGTAGCCCACGATTTTGGGGGTGGCCCCGAGGTTCGGGCTTGTTGTGGGCCAAAAATAGACCGGAGCATGTCAGGGAGGTTGGGGATCATCCCAGTGTGGTCCGTTTAATTTTTCGTGGCTATTTGGTTGGACAAACGGGAAAAACAGCGTGAATGGGGCATTCTCGAGCTAAATCGGTGTGCTATAGCCTATGGTTTTGGGTGTGGGACCAAGATCTTGGCATGCTGTGGGCCTGGGGTCCAGGCTTGTTATGGGCCAAAAATTGACCGGGGCAAGCCAGGGAGGTTGGGGATCATCCCAGTGTGGTCTATTTAATTTTTTGTGGCCTTTTGGGTGGACAAACAGGCAGAATGGCGTGAACGGGGCATTTTCAGGCCAAACCGGTGTGCTATAGCCTATGGGTTTGGGTGTGGGCTCAGGGTCTAGTCGTGTTGTGGTCCAAAAATTGACCTGGGCATGCCAGGGATGTTAGGGATCATCCCAGTGTGGTTCGTTTTATTTTTTGTGGCCATTTAGGTGGATAAATGGGCAAAACTACATGATCAGGGCATTTATGGTCCCAATCGGTGTGCTATAGCCTATGGTTTCAGATGTGGGCCAGGTGTCCGAGTGTGTTGTGGTCCAAAAACCGACCGAGGCATGCAGGAAAGTTGGGGATGGTCCCAGTGTGATCCATTTAATTTTTCGTCGCTATTTGGGTGGACAAACGGGCAAAACTGTACGAATGAGGCATTTTTGTGCGAAAATGGTGTGCTATAGCCAACAGATTCGGGGGTGGGCCAGGTGTCTGGGCATACTATCGGCTAAAAATCAACTGGGGCATGCTAGGGAGGTTGAAGATCGTCCCAGTGTGGTCCGTTTAATTTTTTGTGGCCATTTGGGTTGACAAATGGGAAAAACGACGTGAACGAGGCATTTTCAGGCCAAATCGGTGGGCTACAGTCCACGATTTTGGGGGTGGACTCGTGGTCCGGGCGTGCTGTGGGCCAAAAATTGACCGGAACATGCCAGGGAGGTTGGGGATATTCCCAGTATAGTCCGTTTAACTTTTTGTGGCTATTTGGGTGGACAAACGGGCCAAACGGCACAAACGGGGCATTTTCAAGCAAAATTGATGTGCTATAAACCCACAATTTTAGGTTTGGTCCCAGGGTTCGGGGGTGCTGTAGGCCAAAAATTGACTAGAGCCTGCTAGGGAGGTTGGAGATCATCCCAGTATGGTCCGTTTAAATTTTTGTGGCCATTTGGATGGACAAACGGGCGAAACGGCGCGAACACGACATTTTAGAGCCAAATCGGTGTGTTATAGCCAACGGTTTTGGGGGTGGGCCCGGGGTCCGAGCATGCTGTGGGTCAACAATCAGTCGAGGCATGAGAGATAGGTTGGGGATCATCCCAGAGTGGTTGGTTTAATTTTTTCTAGACATTTTGGTGGACAAACGGGTGAAACAATGCAAATGTGAAATTTTTTGGGTAAATCGGTGTGCTATAGCTAATGGTTTTGGGGGTGGACCCGAGGTCCGGGCTTGTTGTACCCCAAAAATTATTCAGGGCTTTCTAGGAAGTTGAGGATCATCCCTGTATGGTCCGTTTAAATTTTTGTGGCTATTTGGGTGGACAAACGGGAAAAATGGCATGAACGGGGTATTTTCAGGCCAAATCGGTGTGCCATAGCCCACGATTTTGGGGGTGGACTCGGGGTCCGTGAGTTCTGTGGGCCAAAAATCAACCAAGGCATGCCAGGGATGTTGGGGATCATAACAGTGTGGTCCATTTAATTTTTTGTGGCCATTTGGGTGGACAAACTGGCGAAACAGCGCGAATGAGGCATTTCCGGGCTAAATCGGTGTGCTATATCCCACGGTTTCAAGGTAGGCCTGGGGTATGGGCGTGTTGTGGCCAAAAAATCAACTGGGGCCTGTCAAGGAGGTTGGGAATGGTCATAGTATGGTCCGTTTAATTTTTCATAGCCATTTGGGTGGAAAAATAGGTGAAACGGCATGAACGAGACATTTTCGGGCCAAATTGGTGTGCTATAGCCCACGGTTTTGGGGGTTCAGGCGTGTTATGGGCCAAAAATTGACTGAGGCATTCCAGGAAGGTTGGGGATCATCCCAATATGGTCCGTTTTATTTTTCCTATCCATTTGGGTGGACAAATGGGCGAAATAGCATAAACGGAGCATTTTCGAGCCAAATCAGTGTGCTGTAGCTCACGGTTATGGGGGTGGGCCTGTGTTCATGGTGTGTTGTGGGCCAAAAATTGACCAGGGCATGCCAGGGAGGTTAGACATAATCCCAGTGTAGTCCATTTAAATTTTCATGGCCATTGGGGTGGACAAATAGGCAAAACGGCGCGAACGGGGCATTTTCAGGCCAAATTGGTGTGCTATAGCCCACGATTTTGGGGGTGGGCCTAGGGTTCGGCTGTGCTGTGGGCCAAAAATTGATCGGCGCATGCCAGGGAGGTTGGGTATCATCCTAGTGTGGTCCGCTAAATTTTTTTGTGGATATTTTGATGGACAAACGGGCAAAACAGTGCGAAAGTGGATTTTTTTGGGCCAAATCAGTGTGCTATAGGCCACGATTTCGGGGGGTGGGCCCAGGGTCTAGGTGTGTTATACGCCAAAAATTGACAGAGTCATGTCAGAGAGGTTAGGAATCATCCCAGTGTGGTACGTTTAAATTTTTGTGACTATTTGGGTGGACAAACGGGTAAAACGGCGTGAACGGGGCATTTTCAGGCCAAATCAGTGTGCTATAGCCCACGATTTTGGGGGTGGGCTAGAGGTCCGGGCGTGCTGTGGGTTAAAAATTAACCGAGGCATGCCAGGGAGGTTGGGGATCATCCCAGTGTAGTCCTTTTATTTTTTGTGGCCATTTGGGTGGACAAGCGTGCAAAACGGCGCGAATAGGGCATTTTTGGGCAAATCGGTGTGCTATAGCCCACGGTTATGGGGGTGAACCAGGGGTCCGGGCTTTCTGTGGGCCAAAAATTGATAGGGGAATGCTAGGGAGGTTGGGGATCATCCCAGTGTGGTCCGTTTAATGACAAATGGGAAAAACAGTGCGGAAGGGCATTTTCGGGCTAAATTGGTGTGCTATAGCCCACGGTTTCGGAGGTAGGCCTAGGTTACGGGCGTGTTGTAGCTCAAAAATCGACTAGGTCATGCCAGGGATGTTGGAGATCATCCCAATGTAGTCCATTTAATTTTTTTTTGGTCATTTAGGTGGACAAACAGGCTAAACGATGCAAACGGGGCTTTTGGGGCCAAATTGGTGTGCTATAGCCCACGGTTTCAGGGGTGGACTCGAGGTTCGGGCGTGATGTGGGCCGAAAATAGACTTGGGCATGCCAAGGAGGTTGGGCATCATCCCAGTATGGTCCGTTTAAGTTTTTGTGGTTATTTGGGTGGACAAACGGGTATAACAGCGCAAACAGGCCATTTTCAGGCTAAACCGGTATGCTACAGCCTATGATTTTGGGGGTTGGCCTAGGGTTCGAGTGTGATGTAGGTCAAAAATCAGCCGGGGCATGCCAGGGAGATTGAGGATTGTCCTAATATGGTCCGTTTAATTTTTTATGGCTATTTGGGTAGACAAAAAGGTGAAACAATGCAAACGGGGCATTTTCAGGCTTAATCGGTGTGTTATAACCCACGGTTTTAGGGGTGGGCTCGGGGTTCGGGCGTGTTGTAGGAAAAAAATCGATCAGGGCATTCCAGGGAGGTTAGGGATCATCCTAGTGTGGTCCGTTTAAATTTTTGTGGCCATTTGGGTTGACAAATGGGTGAAACGGCGCGAATGGGGCATTTTTGGGCTAAATCATTATGCTATAGCCCACGGTTTTGGGGGTGGGCCCGGGGTCCAAGAGTGTTATGGGCCAAAAATTGATTGGGGTATACCGGGGAGGTTGTGATCATCCTAGTGTGGTCTATTTAATTTTCCGTGGCCATTTAGGTGGACAAACTGGCAAAATAATGCGAATGGGGTACTTTTGAGCCAAATTGGTGTGCTATAGCATACAGTTTCAGGTGTGGGCCCAGATTCTGGGCGTGTAGTCGGCAAAAAATTGATCGGGGCATGCCAAGGAGGTTAGGGATCATCCCAGTATGGTCCGTTTAATTTTTTGTGGCTATTTGTCTGGATAAATGGGCGAAACTGCATGAATGGGGCATTTTTGGGCCGAATCGGTGTGCTATATAGCCTATGGTTTTGGTTGTGGGCCAGGGGTCCAGTTGTGTTGTGGGTTGAAAATTGACCTGGCCATGTCAGGGAGGTTGGGGATCATCTCAGTGTGGTCCGTGTAATTTTTGTGGCCATTTAGTTGGACAAATGTGTGAAATAGCACAAATGAGGCATTTTCGAGCCAAATCGGTGTGCTATAGCCTATGGTTTCGAGTGTGGGCCCAGGATCTGAGTGTGTTGTAATCCAAAAATCGATCGCGGCATGCCAAAAAGGTTAGGGATTATCTTAGTATGGTCCGTTTAATTTTTGGTGGCCATTTGGATGGACAAACGAGCGAAAATGCACGAATGGGGCATTTTGGGTCAAATCGGTGTGTTGTAGCCAACGGTTTCTGGGGTGGGCGTGAGGTCCGAGCATTCTGTGGGACCAAAATTGACTAGGGCATGACAGGGAGGTTGGGGATCATCATAGTATTGTTTGTTTAATTTTTTGTAGCCATTTGGGTGGACAAACGGGCAAAACGGCGCGAACGGGGCATTTTCGGGCCAAATCGATGTGCTATAGCCAACGGTTTCAGGGGTGGACCCAGGGTTCGGGTGTGCTGTGGGCCAAAAATCAACTGGGGCATGACAGGTAGGTTGGGGATCATCTTAGTGTGGTCCGTTAAAATTTTTATGAATATTTGGGTGGACAAACAGGCGAAACAGCGCAATTATGGAATTTTTGGGCCAAATCGGTGCTATAGCCCACAGTTTTGGGGGTCGAACCGGTGTGCTATAGCCCACGGTTTTGATATGTGCCAGGGAGGTTGGGAATCATTTCAGTGTGGACATTTGGGTGGACAAACAGGCGAAACGGCATGAACAGGGCATTTTAGGGCTAAATCGAGGTGTTATAGCCCACGATTTTGGGGGTGGGATTGGGGTTTGTGCATGTTGTGGGCCAAAAATTAACCTGGGTGCGCCAGGGAGATTGGGGATCATCCCAGTATGATCTGTTTAAATTTTTGTGGCCATTTGGGAGGATAAACGGGCATAACAACATGAACAGGGCATTTTCAGGCCAAATCGGTGTGCTATGGCCTATGGTTTTGGCGGTGGGCCTGGGTTCAGGGCGTACTGTGAGTCAAAAATCGATTGGGTCATGCCAAGGAGGTTGGACATCATCCCAATGAGGTCCGTTTAATTTTTCGTGGACATTTGGGTGGACAAACAGGCAAAACGGTGAGAACGAGGCATTTTTTGTCCAAATCGGTGTGCTATAACCCATGATTTTAGGGGTGGGCCAGGGTTCAAAAATCAATCGAGGTATGAAAGGGAGGTTGGGGATCATCCCATTGTAGTCTGTCTAAATTTTTGTGGCCATTTGGGTGGACAAACAGGCAAAACGGTGCGAATGGGGCATTTTCTGTCCAAATAGGTGCGGGGTTTAGGTGTGCTGTAGGCTAAAAATCAATCGGGCCTTGCCAGGGAGGTTGGGGATCATCCCAGTGTGGTACGTTTAATTTTTTGTGGCCATTTTGGTGGACAAACAGGCGAAACTGCGCGAACGGGACATTTTCAGGCCAAATCAGTATGCTATAGCCAAGGATTTTGGGGGTGGGCCTGGGGTCCGAGCGTGCTGTAGGCTGAAAATCGATCAAGTCATGCCAGGGTGGTTGGGGATCGTCCCAGTGTTGTCCTTTTAATTTTTTGTAGCCAATTAGGAGAACAAATGGGTGAAACGGCGCGAACGGGGCATTTTTTGACCTAATCGATATATTATATCTCGTAATTTTGGGGGTGGGCCCGGGGTTTGGGCATGCTGTAGGACAAAAATCAACCGAGGTATTCCAGGGAGATTGAGAATTTTCCCAGTATGGTCTGTTTAATTTTCCATGGCCATTTGGGTAGACAAACGGGTGAAACGACGCGAATGGGACATTTTCGGGCAAAATCGATGTGCTATAGCCCACGGTTTCGGGGGTGAGCCCAGGGTCCGGGCGGGCTGTGGGACGAAAATTGATCGGGGCATGCTACGGAGGTTGGGGATCATCCCAGTGTGGTCCATTTAAATTTTCGTTTCCGTTTGGGTGGACAAACAGGCAAAACGGCGCGAACAGGGCATTTTTAAGCCAAATCGGTGTGCTATAGCCCATGGTTTTGGGGGTAGGCCTGGGGTCCGAGTGTGCTGTGGGCCAAAAATCAATCGAGGCATTACATAGAGGTTAAGGATCATCCCAATCTAGTCGGTTTAATTATTTGTGGCTATTTTGGTGGACAAACGGGCGAAACAACGTGAATGGGGCATTTTCGGGGCAAATCGGTGGCCTATACCCGACGGTTTTGGGGGTGGGCCCAGGGTCCAGGCTTGCTGTGGGCTAAAAATCATCTAGGGTATTCCAAAGAGGTTAGGGATCGTCCTAGTGTGGTTCTAGCATCAATCATCTACTATCAATAAAGAAGGCAACATAATATACTAGTCCATCAAATCTGAACATTCTATCCAAATACCTCCCAAATCTACTACATACCTTCTCACAAGTAGTACTAGCTTTCAACTACCAAAAAAATAAGGTCAAGGGGTAAAGTCACATAATGGACATGCTCAACCTTAATATGATATTATAACCCCATACAATCTTATCCACTTATACGGATTTCTCACCTCCTATTTACTTACTCCATCTCATGCAAACAGATTCAACTATACATACATTAAACCACACAAGAACAACAAGTTGGACAATAAGTTGCTAGTGAATCGAAAAAGCCCTCACACGGCTTCACTAGACTTTGACTTTGTATTTTGAACAAGAAATGAAATGAATAACAAAGCAACTATACTAGTGAATCAAAAGAGCCCCACACGGCTTCACTAGACTTTGATTTTTCAAAAACACCATGGTAATAACATTACATATTACAAGAGATAGAAAATTGACACACAATATTCAATGATCTAAGGATACACATCTTACTCTGTATAAATAAAAATCTGAGTCAAACACTTTCCCCACAGACTACCATACAATCCACACATGCTACTAGCTACCACATTAGTCCATCACCATAGGGGGGGGGGTTTCATTCTCGAACATCGGTTATTCAACTAAAATATTCATTTACACAGAAGTCACCCTCACTCTGACTTCTAACTTTGTGACTTCACATTTCTAAGTTCTTGGTCTAATTTCATTACCAATAGGTCATGACAACAACACTTTAAATCATACTACTATTTAGGTGGAAATACAGTTCCAACATCATTCTACATATTATTCTCTTGAAGTATGACATCTGCAACATGAATGTTTAAAAGGACCGAATACTCTTAATACTGCGCATTGAAAAGAACGATTTCATTAAGATAAAGGTTCACACCAAAACCAATACACTCTGAATCACTAAAGGACTCTTTCCTAAGTCCTTGAAAAACTCTTATATGATTCAATCGGAAAGAACCATACCATTAATACCTTAAACTTCTGTTCTTGAATCAGCCCAATAATAAGATATGTCTGAGAACATCAGAGTAAGAAACAAATTAGGATAACCTTACTTTCATATGGGCGACACCATAGCATGAATTAGAGTATGGAAGAGGAACATTCTAGCTCAATAACACGATCTAGAACATGAAGAAAGGGAAACATTCCTAAATTCCTAGTAGCCTCCTGCTTATAAGTATGGCGCGCTACACACCCATAAATAAGACTTTACCCGATGCAATTTTGCAGATACCCTGGGACCATAAACCATGCTTTGATACCAAGTTTGTCACGACCTAAATCGAGGCCCTAGCCGTGATGAGTATCTCAAACCATGAAGGCCCGAAACACCCTTCTATATCTGGTAATCATGCATAATATTCATAAAATAAAATATAATGCAGAAATTAAAATCTATAACGGAAACCTGATCATAATACTAAAATTGAAAAATGCGTCTGATAACAATGTCTGACTCAGTTTGCAAAATCTCTACACTGAACTAAACAAGATGTCTGAAAACTGGGACAAGGCCCCTAGTAGACCAAAATATAACCAATAATAAAAGTCTGACATGACTAGGCCTTCTGAATAATAGAAGGCTCACCACTGTAAGATCCGGTCTGCAATCTAAAAATATCTACTGAGTAGTTGGACCCCTAGACTGTGCCTCTGAACCTGGAAGGAGGGGGATCAACACAAAAGTACTGGCATGCGAAGCAATCCAAAATAGAGTAATTGAACATATATATATATATATATATATATATATATATATATATATAAATATATAGAGCAATTTTCATCAAAACATCATGCATAAAACAGTTTCTGAAAAACACATAGGTATTTTCTGAAAATATGTAACCTATCTGTAAATTTCAAATTCTGATCTGTGTATTACTTCTGAGTTAGGTGGTATCCCCTACAAGTTTGATATTCCACGGGCGATATGGAATCCGCCATTTACTCGGCGGGAAAGCCTCCAACCCGAGTGTGCCGCAAGGGTTGGAGTTCCTGAATATGATACACCACAGGGCTCTAGGCCAGCGTAATAGATAAACCCAGATCGGCAAATCATGGTTTTGGGCAAAGAGTTGTCTGAACTCACGCCTTCTTCGAGGAACCACCTAAGCTCTCTTTATACCCTATTTTATCCTTTTCTGAACACGCACCATTCTTAAGTTCTAAAACATCCAAATCTGATAAAGTCTGATTTCTGTATTAGTTTTTGTTTAATATGGCATTTTCTAAATTTGGTATCGTCATACCAAGACTTGCAATCCATGATTTCTGAGCCATAATATATTAAGCTAAATATTTTATTTAAAGCATATCTTAGACCAACAAAAATATAAAATTGATATAGAAGATTTCGTGTTTCGAAACTCAAGTCAAAATCATGCAAAAACTTCATCAAACAATGGTGGTCTAGTTTCTTTAGCAAATCCATTCACTCTTTCAATACATGTATTATGAATATTAAACATTCATGCTAAATTCCCTCTTTAGTGATTTAAAACTTCCTTTAAATCATAACAAGAGTTCAACCATTTCATATAGTGCTTTTCAAGAATGCATTGCAAAATAATTCATATGCTATGAAAAATTTGAAAATTCATAATAAGAGGGAATTCACCCAAATTCATGCTCTCAACAAGAATTCATTCTTAAATACATGCTTTCATACATATATATTCTCAAATCACTTTGGGGAAGGTCAAAAGACCAAAACAATGATGTTAAAACATCTAATACATGAATATATAAATAGTTTCAAAAACCTCATCCTAAAATATGATTTTTCTATGCCCATGAGAATTTAGGAAAATCCCGCGTACCTTAATTCCAGAATATAATAGGTAATTCTTGAAGCTTACGGATTGGGGATTCCAAATCTTCAATCATTTTTGGAAACCCATGGTTTAATCTTGAGTTATTTGGGTTTCTAGTTTGAAACCCTAGAGAGTGTTCTTGGAGGCTCTTGAGATAAATACCAACAATGAGGTGATCTAGGGCTTTAATTTTGTGTTTAAGTGTTGAATATTAATTCAAAGTTCGTTAGTGCTTCCTAGTTAGTTGGCAGAGTAACACGTTTGTTAGAAGTCCTAGTTCACTTGAAGCACATCTTTGTTAGTTGCTACTATTTAGGTTAGTGGTTAATTAGTGTCAAGTAAGTGGCAGTAAGTGGTTAGATTTTTTTATTCCTATTTAAAGAGTCCTATGTAACTTGGTTTAGTGTGATGAATGCAAAAGACGTGAAGTTCTCTGCAAACTATATTCTTCTCCTTATACAGTGCTCCTCTTTTTCTTCAATTCCCCAACAGTTTTTGGTATCAGAGAGTAGAGAGAGTATCTATTTATTAATTTATTCATTCTGTCCAGGTTAGGTCAAACTGGGAGATAAGGCAAGAGCAAGAAGAAAATCAAAATTGAGGGCAAAGAATGGCTACCAATTCAGCATCTTCCACATCTCAGCAACTAATTCCCATCTTTAGTGGAGATCGATATGAATTATGGAGCATAAAGATGAAGACATTGTTCAAGTCTCAAGAATTGTGGGATTTGGTGGAGAATGGCTATGCTGAGGAAGTTGAAGCACAAAGGTTGCGGGAGAACAAAAATAAGGACTCTAAGGCGTTGTTCTACATCCAGCAGTCTATACACGACTTGGTGTTTTCCAGAATTGTTGCTGCAGAAACCTCAAAGTAGGCATAGGATATTCTGAAGAAAGAATTCCATGACTCGACAAAGGTAATGACCGTCAAACTCCAGTCACTCCGACGTGATTACAAAAATTCATTCATGAAAAGTAGTGAATCTGTACAAGACTACTTATCTAGAGTTAGTACACTTGTTAATCATATGAAGGCATATGGTGACAAAATTACTGATGAAACTGTAGTTGCTAAAGTTCTAAGAAGTCTTAATAAAAGATTTGATCATGTCGTAGCTGCCATTGAGGATAGATTGAATGCCTCTCAAGAAAAGAGTGAAGAAAAGGTATTATTGATCAAGAGAGAGTCTTCTGTCAAAGGCAAATCAGAAGTCTCAAATGTCAGGGGATGTAGAGGTAGAGGTAGTTTCCATGGTCGAGGTCATGGCAGAGGACGAGCTCAATTTGGTGGTGAGAACCGACAGTTCAAGAGCAATATTCAGTGCTGCTATTGCAAAAAAATGGGGCACAAGGAAGTTGATTGTTGGACTAAACAGAAGGATGAACAACAACAGGCAAATTTTATTGAGAAACAACAAGAGGAGGGTAATCTGTTCATGGCTCACTCCTTAGTAGATGCTGGTTCAGATGAAGTTTGGATCATTGATAGTGGTTGCTCCAACCACATGTCTGGCAGAAGGTCATTATTTAAAGAACTTGATGAATTGGAGAACTCAGAAGTTCGTCTTGGGAATGACAAGGCAATGAAAGTCGAAGGGAAAGGTATAATTGCTCTAAAAACTTCTCTTGGTAATGTAAAACTTCTCCATGATATGCAGTATGTTCCTAGTCTAGCCCATAACTTGTTGAGTGTTGGGCAACTGATAACTTGTGGATACTCCATTCTGTTTGATGAAAATTCTTGTAGTATTCAAGATAAAAAAAACAGGATTCAAAATTGTTGACATTCAAATGACTTAAAATAGAATGTTTTTCCTTGAAGTTTCTGATGTTAAAAGTTTTGCATTAGTTACCAAAGATAGTACCGAAGCTAATTTATGGCATTTGAGGTATGGTCATTTGAGTGTAAAGGGGTTGAAATTATTAGGTCGTAGAAATATTGTTCTAGGTTTGCCTAGAATTGATACTCTTGAATTCTGTGAAGGATGCATGTATGGGAAACAAAATAGAAATTCATTTCCCGTAGGCAAGTCTTGGAGAGCTTCTGGTTGTCTTGAACTGGTGCATACTGATCTATGTGGTCCTATAAGTGTTGAGTCCTTAGGTGGAAGTTGATATTTCCTACTTTTACGGATGATTACAGTCGAATGAGTTGGGTATATTTCTTGACATTCAAATCTGAAACATTTGTGAATTTCAAGAAATATAAGTGTTTTGTTGAGAAACAAAGTGGCTGTAGAATCAAGACTCTTCGAACAGATAGAGGTGGTGAATTTATGTCAAATGAATTCAACACTTTTTGTGAGGAATGTATTCACAGAAAGCTCACATCACCATATACACCAGAGCAGAATGGCGTAGCGGAATGAAAGAACCAGACAGTTGTTGAAATGGGCAAAGGCATGATGCAAGCCTGAGGTGTACCGAAGTGTTTTTGGGGTGAAGCTGTTGCTACTGCTGTCTACGTGCTGAACATTTCACCCACCAAGTCTTTTCTTAATCAAATAACATATGAAGCATAGAGAGGTAACAAGCCTAAGGTAAGCCACTTACGTGTCTTTGGATGCATAGCTTATACATTGGTGAACTCACAGGCTAGACAAAAGCTTGATGAAAAATAAAAAAAAATGTATCTTTGTTGGATATAGCACATAATCCAAAGCTTATAAGCTATATGATCCAATGAGTGGCAAAATTATGATAAGTAGAAATGTTATGCTTAATGAAGATGCTAGCTGGAACTTTGATTCTGGGAAGGTTAATTCGAATATTAAATTGTCGCCTACTGATGAAATTTTTGAGCAAGTACCTGCATCAGTTTCTATTCTAGAGAACACGTACAGTTCTTCTCCAGCAAGTAGCA
>NW_025858300.1:0-2266 GCF_002878395.1 Capsicum annuum
TCCAAGGATCAAGTACTTGATGTGTTCAAAGATTTTCAGGCTTTGGTTGAGAGACAGACAAGGAAGAAATTAAAATGCATCCGTTCAGATAATGGTGGAGAGTATATTGGTCCTTTTGATAGATATTGCAGAGAGTAGGGTATTCGGCATCATAAAAATCCTCCAAAAACTCCTCAGTTGAATGGTTTAGCAGAGAGGATGAACAGAACTCTAGTTGAGAGGGTTAGATGTACGCTTTCAGATGCTAAGCTGCCAGATTCCTTTTGGGCAGAAACACTTAATACTGTTGCTTATGTTATCAATTTATCTCCTACTGTTGCTTTGGATGGTGATGTCCCTAATAGAGTTTGGTCTGGTAAGAATGTTTCTTATGATCATCTTAGAGTCTTTGGGTGTAAAGCCTTTGTGCATGTTCCTAAGGATGAAAGGTCAAAGTTGGATGTTAAAACTAGGCAGTGTATCTTCATTGGTTATGGTCAAGATGAATTTGGCTATCGTTTTTATGATTCAGTTAAGAAGAAACTTGTTTGAAGCCGTGATATTGTATTCTTTGAAGGCCAAACGATTGAAGATTTTGACAAAGCTGAAAAGATTGATTCTCAGAGTAGTAAGAGTCTAGTTGATGTTGATACAGTTCCTTTGAGTACTACTCCCGAAGAAAATCTTCATGATGATGAAAATCAAGTTGATAATGAAGATGATGATCATGTTCAGAATGACCAGCATGATATTATTGATGCTCCAGTACAAGTTGATGTGGTTGATCAGCAACCAGATGTTGATGTTCCAGAGAGTTCTCTCAGACGATGTACTAGAGAGAGAATATCTTTATCTCGTTATTCTCCCAATGAGTATGTACTCTTGACTGACGGGGGAGAACCTGAGAGTCTTAATGAGGCCATGAAAAGTGAAGAAAAAGAAAAGTGGTTTGATGCTAAGGAAGATGAAATTAAATCTTTGCATGATAATCATACCTTTTATTTGGTAAAGCTGCCTAAAGACAGAAAATCTTTGAAAAACAGGTGGATTTTTCGGGTAAAGCATGAAAATGGTAACCCAATTCCACGGTACAAGGCTAGATTGGTTGTGAAGGGATTTAACCAGAAAAAGGGAGTTGATTTTGATGAGATATTCTCTCCAGTTGTGAAGATGTCATTCATTCGTGTGGTTCTAGGCTTAGCTGCAAGTCTAGATTTAGAGGTTGAGCAAATGGATGTTAAAACTGTTTTTCTCCATGGTGACTTAGATGAAGAAATTTATATGGAGCAACCCGAAGGTTTTGAAGTCAAGGGAAAAGAGAATTATGTTTGCAAATTGAAGAAGAGCTTGTAAGGTTTGAAACAAGCTCTTAGGCAGTGGTACAAGAAGTTTGATTCCTTTATGAGTCAGCAGAGCTTCAAGAAGACTACTTCAGACCATTGTGTTTTTGTGCAAAAATTCTCTGATGGTGACTTTATTATTATGTTGTTTTATGTTGATGACATGCTTGTTGTTGGTCATAATGCTTGCAGGATTCAAAAGTTGAAGCAAGGGTTGAGTAAGTCTTTTTCTATGAAAGACTTAGGACCAGCAAAGTAGATTCTTGGCGTGCAGATTGTCCGTGACAGAAAGGCCAACAAGTTGTGGTTATCACAAGAGAAGTACATTCAGAAAGTACTTCGAAGGTTTAACATGGACAAGGCTAAGGTTGTCAGTACACCTTTAGCTATGCACTTCAAGTTGAGCACGAAACAGTGTCCTTCCAGTGATGATAAGAAGGAAGATATGAAGAAAGTTCCTTATGCTTCAGCTGTTGGTAGTTTGATGTATGCAATGGTTTGCACAAGACCGGATATTGCTCATGTTGTTGGTGTTGTTAGTCGTTTTCTTTCTAATCCGAGAAGAGAGCATTGGAATGTTGTGAAGCTGATTATGAGATATCTTTGTAGCACTTCTAGTTTGAGTTTGTGTTTTGGTACAGGGAAGCCTATTCTTTGTGGTTATACTGTTTCAGATATGGCCGGTGATGTTGATAAAATCGCAAGTCTACTTCAGGGTATTTGGTTACTTTTGCAGGGGGAGCTGTGTCTTGGCAATCTAGACTGCAAAAATGTGTTGCTCTATCTACTACAGAAGCTGAGCTTATTGCTGCGTTGAAGCTTGTAAAGAATCGCAAGTCTCTTAATTGTCTGGTTGAAGCTCATAGCTCCCATCGTTTTGCAAACTCAATTCAAACACTAGAGAATCTGAATCATCAAACAGGTCTGCCAGATTAAACCTTCCATGC